>NW_008655759.1:13827-47067 GCF_000695815.1 Acanthisitta chloris
ACTCTCAATGTAAGTACGTGTGACAAGGGCCGGGCTAGAGTGAGTGCCACGAACAGCTTTATACTGTGTTGGCTTTCTAAGTCGGGAAACCAACTGGGTGTCATTTAATCTCCCAGATTAAAATCACTTAGCGAATATTGTATTGTTTCCCTGTTCTCGCTGTCGGCTCAGTGCTGGGGCCGTGCTGGAGCTCTGCTGCTGGCGAACTCGCCGCTAATGAAACCTCATGCAGGAGCAGCTGCCGGAATCTGTGTCAAACTGCATCTGGCACCCATCTATCTTCCAGCCATCTAAATTCACCTCTGAAATCATACAAAAGCAGCCGCAGAGCTCCCTGCAGCCACTCCAACACACCAGGCTTTGTCTCATCAAGCCTGTTAAGCAATTTAAAGCAATTTATTTTTTTAATTTGCCTTGTGTTTTACAGCTTTCACAAAAGAAGTGAAGAAGTTAAGGAAAAAAATGGGGGGAGAAGGAAAAAAAGTGCTCCTTTTTTAAAAAAAAAAGCCTGTCAGGCTCTCAGTAGGCTATCATTAAACCAGTTTTGGCTGAGACTGTATGTTTAGGGGTTTTCCAATGGAGACACTCTGGTGCCTACAACACTCAGACAGGGAGGGGAGGCTTCTATACAATTGTTGAATTGTTGTCATGGCTATTAAATATGCTGTAGCACAACTACCCAACAGGGCTGAAGGTTTGCTGTGTATTGGTTCTGGAGAGGTATCAAAATTACTGGTATTAACCAGCAGATAACTGAGTTATACAAACACTGAATAAAAGATTCAGTCAAAAGTTTTTAAATATTTATTAACTTCACTCCAAACCTTTCCCCTTTTTGTCCCCCTTGCCCTCCACTTGGGGCTTAAAGTGCTCTGTAAATTTAAAATATTTTACATTTACTGTTGTGTTAACTTGACCGAGTTTCTTCTAACGTTTGGGGTAAAACTGTCTCTTCTCTCTTGCATTTTGTGCACAGGACAGGAGTTTTGCTCCACCATCTCACTAGGCTCACGAGTGGCAGTTTGAGAGAGTGGCACAGTAAAGCCATGACTTGCTGACTAAAACAGGTTAATGAAAAACAGGCTAGTGACTGAAATTGAAACTTCTCATTTCTCTCAAGAAAAGGGTGTATTGTCAAGATAGAGCCTAGCATGTCTATTAAGCAACTTTCAGAGAAGCACTGCTCAGCACAGCAGCTCCCTAGCATGAGAGGAGGGGATGTGGTCCCTGGGACAGGCACAGCCCCAGCACCCAGCCAGGCCCTGCCGGGAGAGACGCTGTTCTCTCCACGCCAAACCCCAGCCAGCTGCTGGAAGGGAGCATTAAAGAACATGGTGTACAGAGGGCATGGGATATGCTGGGCTCCCCTCCCAGGCTGAAGTTGTCCATCCAGCCAAACAGGTCATGATCCAGGTCTCAGTGACATCCAGCCATACGGCACGGAGAGCTCCAGCTGAGCGTGCCAGGCCTTCTGTAAAGGCAGTGGTGGGCGAATTCGGGAGGCGTTTTCTAGACTGAACGCTGCAAACCGCAGAAGGAGCAGGAGAAACAGGATCTGTCAACCCATCTAATTAAGGTGCATTTTCCCCATGCAGACTCATACATGTCTCTCCAGGCTATAGGGCCCTCATTTCTTGCCTCAACCCAAAACAGACTGTCTGTATTTTGCATTTCTATGACAATTTGTTCTCAGCACTTCTCAGGAAGAAGCACAATGTACATGTCGTATGAAAATGTTCACATGCTCACAGACACCTCTGTCTCTGCTGCTAATTCCATTGCATCCATCCCCTTTGCAGATAATCTTTTGCAGCAACCGGGCCTGTTATTCCATGCTAATCCTGAAAAAAACTGGAAGCATGCTCCTTTCCAGTGAGCTTCCTAAAGTAACCACATAGACAAGGAATCACATTCTTGAGCAAAGGCTACAAGTCTGACTGCTGACATAGTGGCTCTTCTACCCTCTCAGTAAAAAGGAGATTTGTATAGGGTCACTTTGTAGGGATGTCCAAAATGAAATCACCAGTGCTGACAGGCTGAGTGAATATACTGGGCAGACCCTCCAGCCCACAGTAGGACTGACAACAGACCCCACACTGTGGCCACTAAAAAAAGCCACAGAGATCAACAATTCATTTTTCACAGGCCAACAGGCCTACCTCTGGGCAGCATTGGAACCAGTCAGGATAAAGGTGACAAAGCTCTCTATACCATCATAAATCATCCAAACCAACCAGCAGAAAAACCTGTGTGCTGATCAAGTTAGGTTAAACCTTTTCTTCCCACTCCACCCCCACCAACTCTGTCAGTGTTCTCTCCTCTGCCACCTCCAAATGCCCATATGGCAGGTATCACAAGGGGCATTCTCACACCCTGCTCTCCAAGCACTTGCACCGTGGCTCACTGACAGCACACCAACCGATGCCTGTTGTCCAGGTGATGGTGTGTGACCTATTTCTGGGATACAGAAGTTTGTTTTGGGAGGAATGTGCCTAGTGACAGAGCAGGGAAGAGGAGTAAATCTCAGTCAGGAATGAATCCGAAATTCTATGCTTTCTGTGTTTTCAGAGGGAAGTAAGAGGCCAAAACAAAAGCAGTATCACAGCCTTGGGATCTTAACATCAGTCTGGAGTGGAAGAAGGAGAAACCATCCCCACTGTGGGAGGCAGAAACTCTTGCTGCTTACAGAACTAATGTGTACTCAAAGTCTGTTTCCTTAACAGTATCAGACATCAAGAAGGAGAAATACTTTAAAGACACACAGGCTCCTCCCCTGCCTTCCAACAAGCACATTCATTCAAAAACAATGTGTCACTACCTGACCATTAATGACAAGAACCTGCCCAGCACCACTGCCAGGTGTCTCAGGTTTTATGCATGTATAAACTAACTGTATTATAACTAGTGCAAATGTATTCTCAGTTCATTTACCAAATAGAGCATTTCTTCAGTCATTCCACTCTCACATGATATATGCAACCAAATGAGCTCCGTAGCAACAGGGTAAATTTTCACAGCTAGTTCTCCCTCTTGCAGGATTGTCTTTGGCATTGGGCTGAAGCATCGTTGGTTTGCTTGTCACTTGATGATTTTGACATGTTTTAGAGCAGCTCCTCTGACCCAAAAGGATGCCAGCACTGTCCTACACATACAAACAGTCTTCCAAAGTTTACACCATTGCCCTCAAGTTACAGTCCAGAGGGCATCCCACAGAGGTTGTGAAGAAAGGGGAAGCAAAAGCAAAAGCACAATGCATAGCACTCCTTTAATCAAAGGAGACTCTCAGTTGGTCTGTACCTACTTTCACGAAATCTTGGGGGCCTTCCAACCCTCCCAACCTGCTGATCTCTTCAGTCATAGGGAATTCTCTGCAGATACCTGTCCTAGCACTTCAGTCTGAGTACACAAGCCCTACAGAGCTGTGATTGGTTTGTATTATATGGCATATGCACTCTGCCTATGCAGAAAAAAAAATTAAAAAACAAAAAAACAAAAAACAAACAAACAAAAAAACAAACAAACAAAAAAAAACCACCTCTCCTCAATATCCCATTCCCTTTATTGATTATGAAAAACTCTCCAGATCCAATTTCCAGAAACTCCTGAAAAAGAAGGCAAGCCTTTGTGCCTACATCCCCTAAAAGTAAACTGAAGGAAATAATTTTTTAAATAATAAAGGGAAGTGCTTTTTTTTAATGTAGAAAACCAGAAACCTAAATAGAGCTTTTTTATATCAGGTGCTGTGTTCATGTAATTAGTTTTTCTGTGGGGAAATAGTTTTCAAAACAGGGCAGCCAAGAATTCCCTTTTCCAGTTATCTATAAATCAGGGCTGAGAGAGAAGAAGCAGTTCCAGAGTGTGGTATGCATCAGTCTGAGCAATCGCTCCAGCAAGTCATGCAGGTAAACAGCCCCACAGCATCAATTAACAAAAAAAAAGTCATCTACAAATTGAGTACAGAAAACAAAGTTTACAACCTCCACTAACCAGCGACACATACCTGTTTACAGAGGGGGAAAAGGTGAGACCCCTCAAATTGGAGGGGTCACCAGAAGAAGGGACAGAGATCTGAGCACAGCAGTACAGACAGAGCACAGGAGAAAACTGCCTGAATAGAGAGGAAAATAAGGGCGAGAAATTGGGCAGGGGCTTGCAGGCCCCTGAGATAAAATAATTATATATATATATACACACACACAGAGCTGCAAACTGGCATGGAAAAAACTCCAAAGCAAGGAGATGTGGAGGGAAAGGCAAAGGTAAGAGGGGGATCTAGGCCTGACTATGGCAGCAGAAAACAGTTTTAGTACCCTTTTTTTGTCTTTTCCCACATCCATTTGGATAGAAATAATAAGCAGTGAGGTCTGAGTCCAAGAGACCAAGGATGGGAAAATTTACCACACTAGATGCAAAAGATGACCCAGTTTGGACAAGAGGTTGAAGCAGAGGGAAATCAAGAGCAGACAAGGAAGCTTGGAAACTTGTGTAGAGAAGGTAACAGCAGGATTTAGCAACCATAAGGAATGGGAAGGGGGATGGGTAAGGAGAGGGGAGTTAAAAACACAGCTATATTTCATGGCACTAATTCAGCAAAGAAACAGCCTCAAATGGATGTAAACAATGGACTATTCATCAGGGGTTTCATTCCCTGCAACCCAGCAAACTATTGTCTAGAAGTTTTAAATACTCTCTTCACACACACACGAAGTAAATTACAGAAAATGTGAAACATCAGATAATCTCAACAACATGCCTCAAAATCACTGCCCTCAAGCATGCACTATGCTCAGCAGACTCTTCTTCCAGCTATCTGCCAGCACGTGGAGAAAAATAAATAATTAAGACACATCTGGGGTCAGACTGCAAGCTACAACACCCAGCCTGAAACACATGCATGAGTACAGGACAGGCAGTGACTAACAGCACAGGTGGACTGAGCTCTGGGAAGCCTTTTCCAGCTGTCCCACCCTAAGCATTCTGTTCACCTTGCCAAAGGAGCCTTCCACTGACAGATGATGTGTCCTTCTATCTCACACCATATCCATCCAACACAGCAGGTAAATCAGCAATTCAGACTTTGGGGCTGCATTTTCAGTTGCAGAATGTACAAATGCATATTTCCTCCTGAAGCTTCTATTACAGTAAGGGGCAACTTGGATTGACAGAAAATATGTTTGACATCTGTATTTGCTCATCTGAACTTCATCTGTTAGAGCTCTCTTGTAATACCCCCTTCCTGAGGACCAGGATCCACAACCAGGATCATCTGTATATCCTCTTCTTGTTCTCAAAGGTGACTTGGCTCTTTGGACTGCCCTAGTGCAAGCACTCACCACCTCTGATTCACAGCCCCTGAGAGGGAAGGGTTTTGTGCTTCCAGGAAAGGGTTAGCAATCATGGGAGGCGCTTGTACAGGCAAGATGGAGGATGAGGCAGGTTCCTTAGGCTTTCTTATTCCTCATCTATATGAAAATACCTGCATAAAGGACCTTTCATAGTGCACCCTTCCTGTATTCATGGGCAAAGGCTCTAAGGACATATCTAGTCTCCAGACCCACAGAGCATAGGCTGTACAGCCTCACTCAGCATCTCTCATGCCTGGCAGGATATGACCTGTCTTTCAGGAATACAGCCAGCCTGTCTGGAGGACTGCAGGGAAAAGCTCCTGACAAGAAGCTGTCTCACAGCTTTTCCTTCTCTTGCCCAGGTCCAAAGTTAGATTAGCTCAGTGCCTCTGCTCAGTGCTATGTCCCACTCTTCCCACCAGGAATTACACAAATGTAAACAGACCTTGGACTCTCTTCAGGTTTTCACCCAACTTCTTCAAACTCCTACTCCTTACACTGAAGGTCTGTGGAGATGAGGGAGAGAAGAGACAAGTCGTTTCTTAGCTTTAGTCTTGGGCATATGGGTAACAACAAAGCACCTAATTTTGTTTTGTCTGTTATCCAGAAGTGCTGCATGTTCCATTGAGCAGCACTGGAAGCACGCAAACAACACACAGCCCACACAGGAAAAAATTGGCCTGAAGAAGTGGCAGGAGGAGGGGAAGAACTTGACAGTTTTAATTCAATTTCTGTCATTCATATTGCATGGACTCTCTTTGTTCATGCTACGCAGTGCACTAGCAACATACACAACAAATCACTGTTCACCACACAGGGAAAAATAAAGACAAATATGCTGAAAATACACAGATTCATGTATAGTTCCCTGCTCATCTCAGCATGCTTTTACATATTTGGTTCACATTTAGGGTTCATGGAGTATCTCAGTATAGCAATCACACACGAACAACTACTACAGTTTAGGGACACCTTCACAACTGACACATAAGAAGCAGGAAGCAAAATGATTGTGTACAACACTGAAATACCCCTTTTCAGCTCTCTGAAAAGCCCCCAAGGCTGCCCCCAAAGGCAGCCTTTCAGGCTCTGGAGTTGAGTCCCAAAGTTTCTGCAGCTCTGTAGGTGTTTTAATTTTAACCAAAACTTTCAGTGTGAAAGGAACACAATTTCTACTTCTTTTCAGCATAAAGATAGCCATTAAAATATGAACCAAAGGTTGGGCAGAAAAACTGAGGAAGCACAGAGAGCGGGTGTTATAAGTCACATGTGGTCTCCAGCATATGGGTAACAGTCACACTTAAATAAGGAAATCAAATGTCAGTCCACTACTACCCTTTCCAAAATTAATCTCTCTACTGATTCCCAAGAATATCCAGCTTCAAAGGCAGAGTGCCTGCTCAGAGGAACAGGCAGACAGTAGAAAAGACACATAGGGAAATCACTTCAGTTTGTTCTGCTCCTTTTTTACCCAAAGTCCTTTTCATTAAGCATTTTACACTGAGCTGTACAAGGAAAGGAAGCAGGAGAGGAAGGGAGGGAAGGGGAAAATCCATCATTTCCCATCAGCTCTACCAAAGGAAAGGCATGGTGGGGAAACAGAAGAGCTGGCTGCAGATCTCTTCCAGCCAGACAAGTGCAACTGCAGAACAAAAAGGAGTAACACATGGAGATCAGCAATAGGAAAAATCAGCACACAGGGTAAAGAACAAGAGAATACATAGAGAGGGAAAAGAGGGCAAGGAGGCTCTTCTGGTGGATAAAAGTACTGAGGAAACAGCCAAACACACACACCAGTTTAAGAATCAAACAGAAGCACTTGAAGGTTTGAAGAAAGCATCCAAACATGGAAGAGAACAGGTTCTGTCCGAGGAAAAATCGTGGTCTGGAAAACCCCCAATAAGAAAAGAAATGCCAGCAAGGACATGGGAAAAAAGGTAATGAGAAGGATAAAAAAAAAAAAGAGAGAATACAGAGATTTGGCTTTCTTCTACCCATTGAAATCTTCACTCAAGTTCATGTCTAACTTTGAGAGGAGAGTCTCAAATCTCAATTTCAGCAGAAAAGATGCAAGTTTGAATTAGTCAGCCCATAAAGGATATTTAGTCACCACCTCTAATCAGCCTCTTATCACAACCAAGAACATGCCAAATATCTGAAGTAGACTAGGTTTAAAAACTAAAAGAGTACCAGAAATAGTAACAATTCCTGGCTGAGTCACATTTTCATTTTAAGCTACACACATTACCCATTCAAAGGATTTAATTTGAACATTGTTATTGTTGAAACTTGTTGGTTTGCCTTTTCTCAGTAGCTCAGATGAGTAGGAACATTTCCTGTACTATGGATGAGAAGCTTTTTTGTACATTATAGGGTTTTTCCTTTCTCCTGTCCCCAGTCCTCACACACCTCTATTGGTGGGATCTTTCCTTGCAGACACTGTCCTGCCCAAGGACAGACTTAAAGAAAAGGTGATTTTCCTTACAGAGCTTTAACACAGATATGGGGGCTGATAAAAATGGTCGCTTGGGTGTATGTACTGTGTGAGCCAATGAAGCTGCAACCAAATGTCTTCACTCTTTCTCTTGTAACTTGATACCTGGCTTCAGCGATTCCTCCAGCTCTTGAATTAGGAATGGAAAATATGAGAGCTCTGTTTCGCAGCAAAGGTTTAGAGGCGGGGGAAAAAAAAGAAAGACACATTAGGGCTACTTGCAAATGGTATTTGTTTTACACCGGGCTTAAACCCCTGGCAACATGGGATGTATGCTCTGTGTACCACACATACCTAGACCCGTGCTACAAAGCACTGCTCGGCCCTGTCAGAGCTGGTGGTTTGAAGCCTGAACCCGAATCAGGCCTAAAGCCTGATTTCTAAAGCCATTGTCTTGACTTTGTACCTCTCTGCCCCAACTGCTCTGGGTGTAAATAATGTCATTTAAAAGCCAACAGCTATCACTAGCTGCTGAGGGAACAAGACATTAAAAATGCCAGTAGCTGCTTTTGTGCATAAGTGCAGTTTGTCGTGAGGGTAAAACAGGATGCCGGGCTGAAAGCTTGATGCAAACGGTGTCCTAATCCTCATGCTCATTTCCAGGTCCTTTGAAAAATATTTCTAAAGCATCTCTGTAGTTTTAGCTCTTGTTACATGCTCTCAGCCACACAATTGGCAAATTTCAAACCCCAAAACAGAGCGCAAGAAACCTTTCCCGAACACGGCTCTCCCAGAGTTTGCAGCACCCCTGGCCTTCCCAGACTGCCCTTGTGCACCAGGGAAGCGTATGGTGCCTTCACAGGCTCACAAGGCAAAACCTTTTCCCTGAGCATTGTGGCTCAGCCATTTCAGTGACACAATTACAGCATTTGCCAAGGAGCTTGCATCATGTAACATGCTGTGAGGCTTTTCACGGCAACACAGCTCACAAGCTTCCCTTCAGGGGCCCATCCCCAAAAGCTCTGCTGCAGAGTGCTGCAACTCCCAACCCCCGCGCCAGCTTCCCCCACCTCCGCAGGAACAGTAGCAAGGATCCCGCACCTCTTTTGAGCCTTTTTGGAGGAGGGTCAGCCCTGCCGAGCTCAGTTTAACACTGCCTTCCAGTGTTTACAGGCAAAGATAACTGTCACCTTTCAGAAAACCACTAGAGCCATCTTTGCAAGAAGATTTTTATGTAAATCAGGTGGAAAGCAACGGTGAGCCAGCAAAAATACTTATGCTGTGTTCTGAGGCATATGACTTTGTGACACCACTGCTTGTTTAACAGAGGCCAAATTTTAGCTGATGTAGGATTAAATTCTGTCCATGGAGCCATGTGATGATAACGGCAGATAATGATGAAGATCCAGGTGGAAACAAAGCTTAACTTTGCCTTCTTCCACTACAGCATAAGAGCACTCATATTTGCAGACTGGCTACAAGATGTCTAAAACAACACACTATAGTTACGGTGTGACATATATCAATAAAGCTATAGCTTTGTTGTGATGGTGAGAAACAAGCAGTGTGCAGTGCGAACTAAATAGCACGAAAACACAGCAAATTAAGCAGTTTGTTCCTGAGCTGAGGTTTGTAGAGATCTGATGAGCTGCAGGATATTGGCTCTCCGTCTTGCTTCCAGCTGCTTCTACAGATGTCCAGGCTCCTCATTGCCAAGAAGAGCTAGGAGGCTAGCGAAAGCAGCTGGAAGAGAAGGAGGCGGAGGAGGAGTCAGGCTTGCAGCCTCTGGGGAGGGCACAAAGAAGAGGAGGAGGGAGCAGGCACTACCCACACGTGCTCTTACAACTCTGGCTGAACATGCTGACCACTGAAAAAAGGGGTAATGTTCAGAGAGAGGAGAATGAGAAACTTTGGAGTATTTTTTCTTTTTTACTTCTTTTTCTTTTACTTTTTTCTTTCTTTCCTTTTTTTTTAAAGGGACCTAAGGGAGAAAATCAGGTCATCGGGTAGCATCTCTGCAAGAAAGTGGGAGCAAGAAGGGCAGAGATTCAAGAAAGCACCAACAAGGAGAGGGAGAGAGACAGAGAACCAGAGAGAAATAAAGTGATCAAATATTAGTGGTGTATGCAAGAGCAAGAGAATCACTGAGCAGATGGGAGGAGGGAAGAAGAAATGATTAATAGGGAGTGTGAGGCCCTTCCCCCTCCCTCAAGCAGGACTAATCACGTGGAAGACAGCTAAAATCTTACTTCCTGATACTGCTTTGCTGCAGTAGCTGCTACATGATGCAGGAGAGTGAGCCCATCCCCAAGACAAAAATTTTGCTAAAAGATGGGAACAAACCCCCTCATGATGATACAACCACCATGTTTTGGCTGCTGGTGCTAAAGGCATATCTGTCAGGATGCATCTGTCATATCCTGAGAGCTGATACCTGGTGCTACTGCAGGACCACCAAGTCCTGAAATGAGTCTAAAGCAGTGCTCCTGCTTTCACCCTGGTCATCTCTTCTGTCTCCAGCCTTACAGAGGAAAGCAAGCCAAAAGCGAACGCTCAACTTCACTATATCAGGAGCCAAAAATCTCATTGCCTGACGTCAGAGCATACCTCTGACCAAGCATTTGTGGAGCCACGCCTGGATATGAATCCACTGCCTCCTCGGCACAAAAGCACAGGGTGAGCTTTGCCATTACATGTATCGATCAGAGGTGCAGGTCAGCTCTGCAGCTGCCCTGCTGCTCTCCTTGGCTCACAGGGATGGAGCTGCTCTCCTGCAGTGGAAAGCACAGACTCCCATTACATCACACAGCTCTCAGGCTGACCACCAAGAAACAGAAGAGAAGGAACATCGCCACAGAAACACAGACCCGGATAAATACATTTGCTAGAAAGAGGTTCCTGCGGATTTTTGGTGACAGCCTATCACTGGGACTGCTCTGCACAAGGCTCCCACGAGACACAAGTATGCAGACCTATTCCTGAAATATATGCTGAACAGTTTATTCCTTCCCACATTTCACAGGCACTATCATGTCCATCCATCCCTCATTTTTTTCTTTCATGGACTGAGCAACCCCAATACCTTTATTTTCTATGTACAGGTCATGTCTGCTGAATCACCCATTCATGCCATTTTCCTCTTTTTTTTTTTTTTTGACCCACTTCTGAGTTGTTTTGCTGTTTTTAAAGGCTGTGCGCAGGAAACTGGTTCAAGACTCCAGCTGAGACCTCACCAAGCTGAGCTGAGTGGAAGGATCACTGCACCCTCTTGGCTATAAATCCCAGCTTGCCTTTTTCACAACTGTACAAGTCTGGTGACTCACAGTCAGCCTGGAATCTACCACCACCAACTCCATGCCTTCCCTGCAGAGCTGCTGCACAGCCAGCCATCTCCCATTTTGGGTCTGGGCAGCCCATTATTCTCACCTAAGTTATAACTTTGTGCTTGTCCTCTTCTGAATCACCTCTTACTTTTTTTCAGGTGGTTTCTCCACTTGGTCAACATTTTGAATCCTAACCCTGTTCTCAAGAAAACTCAGAGCTCTTTCCATGTCAGTACCATTTGCAAGTGTAATCAGCATCCACAGCAGAAAAATCCCCACTGTGTCTCACTGCTGGGGAGGACACACAGGACTTGACCACTGTGGCACAGACTGGTCCTAGTGTGTTTGTGACATTGCATCCCACAATGGCCAGTCCCTGGAATTTCACTGGGAAGTAACCTGAGAGGCACAATAAAGTGTGGAAGATGAAGTTGTTAAGGTTATCATGCAAATATGCTCTGCTCATGACGGACCACTGTGCTCTGCCAGAGGACATAATAAAATAAATCAGATCAAGTGCCAGGCTGCAAGTTAACCCTGTGTGAGGGAGATAACCACATCTGATTTTAAAAAATGGTGCAAAAGCCTCAGCAAGACAAAAGTGAAAAGGAGCATTTGCCTGATCATGATGGGGGAGCATCCAGAAGAATGTGATATCTACCACATCACTAACTATGATCTCTCCTGCCAAGAAACAGGCATGTTCCCCTCAAAACTTTCACCAGCAGGCATCACTCCTTCTATAGTATTCATCTAAGCCAGTTAAATCCAGACAAGATACCTTTTCCACCTGATACTGTTTCTCTCCAGGGCTTTGACACTACCTACAATGGCAAGTATCCTTACATTGATACAAAGTGAGCAAAAATGCAACTGTTACTAAAGGCAAGCAGGCAGAGGTAGGCAGAAGGGATAGCTGTGGTTGCCTCAAACAACTCATCTGGAAGAAAGGACTTGAAGGCATTTCACACACAGATTTTGGTCACCATCCATAGCTCATGGGCAATACAGCAGAAGAGCACTTTGATTCCAGACAGTATTTCAGGGCAGCAAATTGCTGGTGTCCTACGGGACAGGCTGCAGGGGCTGGGCTGTAAATTCCATCAATTGCTCACTGTTTAAATAAATTAGTTTTCTTAAGAAGAGAAGTATGCTGGGACCAGTTATAAACACACCTGACTTGAGTGCATCTGACCCCTCCCCCATTTACACAGGTGGAAAGACTTTGACTCGACACTGGCAAAAATGATGTTCAAATTTTGATGTCTTTTAACTCCCAGTGTCCATGCTTAAGGGAAAAGCAAAGAACAAATCCCACTCCGTGTGTGCTTTTTTAAAAATTTGAATTAGCAGGTACGTGGGACAAGCCCAAATGCCAGAAAAGTAAGGAAATCCTGGATCCTAGGGACCTGCAGCAGAAAAGTAGTTGGTCATAATGCTAGTGGATGCTCCAACACTTTGCTTATGAATAAAAAGCTTTATTTAGCATAGTATATGGCAGTAAGATTGCCAAGAGATTAATCATAATCACAGCACTGAAAACCTTTGCTTTGGATTGTTTTAGCCTCAGAATGACCAACTCCTACCTCTCAGGCCAGATGGTGTAACCACTGGCAAACTAAGCAATACTCATGGCATTTTGGAAGATGATGATGGTGACAGTCTAGAAAGGCACAGCAAATGGACCACTTAAAGCAATGAAAATGTCTTTTATTCATTCATTTATGCCAAATCATTTCAAAATTGCTGCAGGAGATTCCAGTAGAGACAAACTTCAAGTTTTTGTTTGATTATTTCTACTTAGGGTAGAGCAGCCTCACCAAATGAAGATTACACAGTATGGGGGAAGGAAAAAAAAAAAAAAAGGAGAGTTCAGTACTCTTTATAATTTTTGAGGAGTTCTTTCCTAAGCTCAACCAAGCTTTGTAGTTTTTCAGGCTTCGCACACCATATGACGCCCCAGATCAGCAAGATTTACTGCATTCGGAAGTCCTGGGTGGAGTGCTCCAGCAGAACTGGACCACTGCTACAGCCGGATTTAAAGTGATGTCAGGAAATGGGTGGGGGCAGGGAAGGGGAGCATAGCGAATGACATAGCCCACAATCAGGAAACTCACTTGGCAAGATTTGTGGAAAACCGGAGGTATACAGGAGTAAAGCCCCATAAAGCAGTGCTCCGGCTGCTCCCACCGCTAATCTGCTCCCGTTATCGGAGCTCAAAGAAAAGAGGACAGTTGCCAGCTCTGGAGAATTGGGACCGGTGCCAGCTGACGACACGCTGTGATCGGCAGCAGCTTGGGCAGCAGCTTGGGTCTGGGTGAGGTGAGGCCTGCTGTGATGAGTGCTGGATAGCAAGGGAAGGAGAAGGGAAGCACCCACTACGGAGAGCACCTACTCTCTGGTTACTGAATTAAAGTAAGAAGGATGTAGCAGGAAGGAAAAAAAAAAAACAAAGCAAGCATCCTGCAGCTGTAAGGCAGATAGAGCAGATGACTATGACACAGGTAGTTCTCCCAGACAGCAAAAGCCAAGAGGCTTCACAGCAGCACACAGATTAGGCAACGCCACTTGGAGCCAGATGCAGCGGCAGCACTGCATTGCTCTCAGGGAGAAATCAGGCAAGACAGAAGTGAAGTAGCAAAGCCTTTAACACCTGCAGACAGGCCAGCAAATCCCCAAAGCCTCACCAGAGAAGGAATAATAGCAAAATCACCCCAGTGGGTCTGGGTCATGGAGTTTGGGGCTCTCAGGTAACCAGCGCTGCACGTCGTCAGACAGTGTGTATGTTATAGGGGCCAAAGTGATCAGGGAAGGATCACTTAGGGAAGGAGAGAACTAGATGTGACAGAATGCTCCTTGGAGGTTATATGTGCTGCAGCAACTTGCAGAGGAGTGTGGCTTTCTTGTTCCTACACTGAGGAGTTACCTAGAGACAAGCAACCTCAAGAACAGGAGCTCCCAAACGGGAATATAATCACAGCAGCCGCAGGATGATAATGCTGTCTGTCACTGCTGTCCTCTCCTTGAGCCTGGAGATTCACAGGGGTCTGGCTCTGAACATACATCCATGTCTGGGCACACAGTTCTGTGCTATACATCTTACAAGCTAAACAGATATGTCAGAGGGATGGGAAAAGGAAATACAATCCTCAGGAACTAAACGGCAAAGGGAATGGCAAATACAATAGAGCAAAGGCAATGTTTAAGGGCTGGGCACTCAGCTCAGGTCTCCTGAGTTGTCCTCCCATCCTGCACACCCCCTGCTCTTTTCTCCTATATTCCAGTTATAGAATCATAGAATCAACCAGGTTGGAAAAGACCTCAAAGACCATCGAGTCCAACCCTACTGTCGTTACTAGACCATGGCACTAAGTGCCACGTCCAGTCTCATCTTGAAAAGGTGAATCCACCATCTCTCCGGGCAAATGAATCCAGTGCTGGAACACTCTAACAGTGAAAAACATTTCCCTAACATCTAATCTGCATCCACATGAGTACTACTACTACAGAAGATATTACCTGCTGCATTTAGTATTATTCCCTTCCTCCACAAGAAAGTTTCGAAGAACTCCAGAAAGGCAGAAAAATGGAAAAAACAAAGCTCCCAAATAAATCACAGTGCTCTTAATTAACCCTTTCTTCTAGCACAAAGCTTGAATAAACCATAGAAAGTTCTTTACTAAAGCAAACCAAAACACCCTACTAGTCCACTGTTTCAAGAGGCCTTGTGAAAAAATTATTCCGCAAAGCACCTGTGTTATTGGGTAAGTTAAGTATTAATCAAAATGTTTTCTGAAGAAGCCAGTAAATCCAAATGAAAAAGCAACACAAGCCAACTTTGAAAGCCAAAAAGGAAGGTATTAGCGTGGCATAATGATGACAAATTTTGAGCAGCAGATATAAGATGGAAGTTTGTATAACATAAACAAGAATTAAACATATCCAAAAAGAAGGTAAATTCAAAGAAATGAGAGTCTATGAGTCTATGAAGTCATCAATAGTCTCAGAATAGTTTGTAGTCATAAAGTATTACATACCAAACAATCAAAATTAGGTGTTTTATGTAAGAGTGCCTTGGCCTGGAAAGATACTTCTGTGGGCATCAATTGGATTTTGGTGAATGAACAGGAGTGCAACATGCATAAACAGCTCTGCACCGCATGCAGACACTCACAGCAACAACTTAGTAGATTAGGTTAGAAGCAAGATGATCACAAATGGAAATTTTTCCTATAGCAGGTCTGACTTTTCACCAAGGACCATATTTAAAATAAACAAAAAAAGCCACTAAGACTACACATGCCTTGGAACATCCTACTCAGTATGATAAAACATTCTATTTCACATACACAGTACCCCCCAAAATTGAATGTTTGCCATTACTTCATTTCACTACCAAGTATACACTGAAAACACAGGGCTGAACCTTCTTACTTTATTCTGCTAAACAAAATAAAAATATAAATAAATAAAAGGCTTCCTTCCTCCATTATACTCAGACAGAGAATCGGAAGCTTTACTTTCCATAGCTGTTTTTCCTCATACACTTACACAGACATACACATCTAAGAGGTGAGAGTTCAATTAACACTTAGGTGCAGGTACTTTTTGATAGAAATTTCCCCTTCCAAACCAGGCATCCAGCAGGCTCACAGGACAACCCAGCCCTGCACGTTCATGGCAGTGATCACTGATGGTTTGACAATCTGATGCCAGGCGGGCAGATGATGTAAAACTACATATCTGACTTTCCAAGAGAGAGAAAATACTTGGATATGCTTAGTAAAAACACAGTTAAAGCTGAGATTGTATTCTTCTTGAGGCTGTTTAATTAGGCTATGAGTCACGCATGCTATAACAACTCGCAGGAAAGTTTGGAGAGAACCAAACTTAATACACAACTGCAAGATGGTGGGGTATGGTCCCTTGGCCTGGAGGAATCTGTTTTTCCTACTGATCAAAAGAAGTCAAAATTAGAGCAACAAAATCAATCAATTGTGGTTGTCTAAGTGGTACTTGAAAAGCTATTGCGGGCACTATAACCTAATTCTCTCTGTGTACACTGTCTCTGCCATGTGAAACCAGTACAGTCACTACCTGAAACTAGAATCACCAGTTTGGTTTGATTTTGTATGTCTAGTTATTGGTAATTCTCTTTCTCTTTAGCTGTCTGTGCTACTGCTTAATTACCCCAAGTCTCTGCCTCTGGGCAGTGGCAACTCTTAAAGTCACACCCCCAACCTTCAGTTATGTGAAGGAAACTATCTTCTACCCTCTTCATGCACCAAGTTGAAACTCTTTTAAAATAAGGGTCAGCAGGTGACACTGATTCCATTACAGTCAGTAGCAGCTGACTTTCCAGGGCCCAAGTTTCATACCAACTGTTCAGCTACACAAAAAACTGTTCAACTTCACAAAAACATTATCATCTCCTTGGAGTAATTAGCATGCTTTTGTGGCTGGTGGCTTCAAAAACTGCACTAACTTCAGCAGCATTAGAAGCACCAGAGATTTTCTTTTTGCCTTGCTTTGCAGTTTGAGTTGTCTTCAAATCTGAAAGCAGATCTTCTCAGTTTTACATGGTTTAGATTTGAAATCATGCACAGATAGTGAATTTTGTGACATTTATGCCTAACTTCTATCTCAGGTTCATTTAAAATCACTGCTGAAATTTGTCCATTGCAAAATTTATGAAAAAGAAAACCTGAAGTCAAACAGATCTGTACCAGTCAGTTTCTGGAACAGAAAGAGGAAAACAGAAGAGAAAGTGTTTTTCGTATATACAACCAAACAAACCCAAAGCTTTAAGAAAAGTATGCACTTGGAGAGGGAACACCTGTCACTAGAAATATTTGTGCTCATGTTTACCTAAACACAAATGACCACATTATATCTTGAATTACAACCCAAAACCAGCACTACTGAACCCATCAGCAATGTCTGACCATAAATAAGGAAAATGTTTGATCCATTAGGCAAAATGAAATCAACTGGAAAAAAATCTGAAATGTGAATTCACTGTCACAGAGTTGCAGCTCAAAGGACCTGACTGAAACTACACACCAAAGCCCAAGCTGAAATAATCAAAATTCAAAGACATTCTCTTCTCTGTGGAAACCCTCCGAACCCATCAGCAATGTCTGACCATAAATAAGGAAAATGTTTGATCCATTAGGCAAAATGAAATCAACTGGAAAAAAATCTGAAATGTGAATTCACTGTCACAGAGTTGCAGCTCAAAGGACCTGACTGAAACTACACACCAAAGCCCAAGCTGAAATAATCAAAATTCAAAGACATTCTCTTCTCTGTGGAAACCCTCCCCTCCCATGGTGAATTCATAGGTAACTTTTGCCCTGCAAGCTTTTAGGTATATCACCCACCAGAAGACTTGCTAACACTATAAAAATCATCAGCAACCATGTCAAGAAAACACTCAAAGAAAGCTTGAGCTCCTTGCATCCCTCCAGAATGAGGTCACTTCAATTTAAGGCTGAATGACCCTGTCAGAAAACCATGAGGGGATTCTGCCCATGTTTATCTCCACATAGAATAAGAAGAATGGCTTAATTAAAGGGGTTTGGCCTTTTTTTTTAATCATGTAGTTTTCAAACAACTGTTACACATGCTGTACTGGTAATAGATGGGAAAAGAAATGCATGCATATTTTGGCTTCAGCATTCATTAAGAACATATAGAGCAGTATAAGGCTTCCTGCTCATTGATACCATCAGTGTCAGACTTTACACTTCCATGCCTACAGCCATGCTCCCTTTAGCTGTGATCTAGGCAGTTCCTGCAAGGCAAGCAGGGTCAGGTTGGGTTAATACGCAAAGGAGAGGCCCCTGGGGAAAGATCCAAGTGCTGCAGATACTAGGACTGGTAGAGATGCAGCAGCACTGCTCTCCCCTCTCCTGCACTGCCTACCCCCAGGGAAGCTGTTGTACAGTCACCAGGCTGTGTATCTGCAGCACAGTATCTTACAGCCTAACACCTCTGTGGAGATATTGAGGGAGGTGTAAGATGCCCTTATGCAACACACGTAACTCCACTTTCAAAGCAGATACCACATTACCCATATAGGAGAGGATAAGGCAGAGCACCTTGTCTTGCACACCCTTGTTCTCTAACTTCCCTATAACCAAACCCGGAGTAAGGAAAGTTGAAACAAAGAACGAGCAGGTTTTTGTAACTCAGAAAAAAAACCCCAGCCAACAACCAACAAACCAACAGTCCACACTTTGTAGAGAAATGAAACTTCTCAGTCAGCCAACTGTTAAAGCCTCATGTCCTGATCAGCTTCTATTTTGGGTTACCTTAAGTTCTTCACCATTTCTAAAGGACACAGTGAAATTCTCCTACTTTTCACCCCAATGCCTTGTGTGCTGTTGTCCTGCCAAACAGCTGGGCAGGTTCCACTCCATGCCAGGCTGTGGCAGAGGAGAAAGGGACAGTTCCCCTATTCAAATATCTATTGTTTGCAAAGTGTGTTAGGATCCCTGTGATTAAGTCTCCTGAACTGTTATTTTTGTTAGTGTTCTTAATGCAACATGGGGGAAAGGTACCTGAAAAGGACGAAAATCTTCTTCAGCATTTATTTGTGAACAAGCTCTAAAACCCTTTGGGAAAAGTTTACAGGAACCTTTGGTATCAGTTAATGACACGATTTGGTCTATATGCCTAGAGCACATGCAATAATTCCTGCCACCCCTGTCAATTTGACTTGACTGGAGATGATACAAACTTTGAGGAACACGTTTCACAAAAAACTTTCGTAGTCCTTGAAGTGAAAGGAAGCTGTAAGAGTCAGATGAGGAAAATCCCCAGAACTCTCAAATATCTCCCCCTCAGAGTCAAGGTGATTTCATAGTCATGCAGCTTTAATAATGGTACTTCCTCAGGGACACATTACTATACATTTAGAGAAAGCATTTGAAAAAAAACTGTATTATCAACCTGATTTCTAATCTTTTCACTTTCAGTTACTTACAAGTAGTACAGTGTTACTTCTAAAAGATGCCAGAGTGGCTATGGTTGGCATTCTGCAAGGAGCAAAGTTGGGGAGATATACTCAGCTTCTCTCTCATTAATATTTCCTGCAGATAAAGTTCAGATTTTCATTCTTATCGATTGACATTTTTAATTTATCAGGCCACTGGGTTGTTTTGAATATTAAAGAACAGTGCTTTTGATAGAGTGCTATATGAAAACCAAAAGAACTAACAAAACAAGCTCCAAAACACAGTTTCACTTTCCCCTGGTCTTGCACTAGGTAGTCCATCAGAAACTCAGCCTTCTAAAAAACATATATGAAAATGGAGGGGACAGGAAGAGAAAGCAAAAGTAAACCACTGAAGTCCTTTTCTGTTGCAGCTGCCTGCAGGCTCCAGGACCATTGCCACACACCCTCAGCATGTACTTAGAAGGAAGAAACAACTGGATTATTCTATAAGGCTGATCTGAGTGAAGTACAGGATAGTATAACTTCAGGCTTCCTTTTGATGTTGTTAGAAGAAAATATCCAGATAAATCATTACAAGAATCTTTAAAAATTCTCACATCAGGAAATTGAACATAAAATAGCCTCAGGAACTCCCCGTCCTCTCCACAAAAAACACATCTCAAGCACAGCATCGCATTACTGCGTATTTTTCCTCTGTATGTCACAGGCATTCTACAACCTAAGAGTGAGTAGCAACATCACTACTTGTTAGGAGATGACAAGTCTGAGACAAATTTTACTCTTAGACGCACATAATTTTTTTTCCCATTGACCTCACATGTGACATGAAATAGTCCCCTCGAAATGTTCCCCTAAATTTTTTTTTTTTATTTGTTGCACAAATTAAAAGTACACAACCAACCAGTCTTAGGAGGCAGCAGAGAAACCCTGTGCCTTACTTTAAAAAGGCAAAACAAACCAAACTACTTTCTGTCCATTCCATCCAAAGGGATAGCTTGCCAACTCTGAAGCAAACAACTACAAAATAAATAAAGCAGGGTCTGCATCTGTCTTTACAGATTCCATGTCCTTGTTAAATTATATACACATATACTTTCCCTCCTCGTTGCTCTGGAAAATACTGCCAAGGAAACCTGATGAAGCAAAGGAAAAAAAAATACAAAAAACCCCAATGAGTGAATCACAAAACACTGTTGAAAGGCAGACACAAGTTAAAGAATGGATTGTAAAAGAAAAGCATTCTCTGTAAAATCTCATTTATAATAACTTTCTAAGTCAAAGCTCATAGAAAATGTTTTCAGATTCACATGTTGATCTACTTATCCCCCTTGGCTATTTTGCTTAAAATAACATTCATTATCCAAAATGAAAAAAAAAGAAAAAACCAAAACAAAACCAACAACAACCACACTGCGACTTGTGAGAGTTAGGGCCTAAGAAACTAAGAGGAGCTAAGCAGAGGCTGTGTCCTGCTGTAACAGACACAGCTCTGCTGAAGGCCTGGGCTGGGGAATCCATGCTGCACGTTTGGCACAGGGTCCTGGCTCCTCTGCACGGCCCTGACGGAGCCCAGCGCGGCAGGAGGAAGCAGCCTCGGGCCAGCAGATGTTACTAACACTTACGCCTGTCATGAACAGAAAGGACAAGAAAAACCTTGAAGAGGCAGCAACTTGTTTTCTCCACCAAGAATTGGGAGATGGGGCTGAGGGTGGGAGGGAGTAGGATGGCACCTCTCAGGATTGCTTCTCCTTCAAAGCTGCCTCTGTCGACATGTCATTGCTGGCCTAGTACTGCTAGCAAACCAGAAAATAAAATCAGTATTATAATTAAAGCCATTCAGCCATCTCAATTCAACACATTATTGTAGTAATGAGAAAATTGAGTTTTTAGTGGTAGAAACAGATATTTCAGTTGCAAGAACTTTATTGGGTTGAGGTTTGCTTGTTTTGTTGCCTTTTTTTTTTTTTAATCCTACTGTTTTATTCCAGGTGAAAAAAATCCACAAAGCATTTGCACAGGTGAAACTTGGGGGCCTCAACAGGGAGCAGCAGTACCATGGAGCTGAACAGAGGACTGTGTGTTTTACCTGACTGTCCAAATAGCACACAAATCCCTGTTTTGCTCAGTGTAGATCCATAGAAGTCCAATTTCTCCAGCTCAACAGTCTACCTCATCCCTCTGCTCTGGTTTCCTTGATTTCTTCCTGCATGTTGGACTTTTGTGGCATTGCCAACAAGAAGAAATCAGTAAATTTTCTGTGCTTGACACTACCCTTAAAAAGACCAAACAAGAAGGAGAACCTTTCCAGTCTGAGAAAAAGACTGTGAGGAACGTTGGGATCCCTCCAGGTGGGACTGGTCTTCTGTTCAGTGAGACATGAGCAAGGGAAGATGAGAAGGCATCACATGCTCCATAGGACTCCCTGCCCATGAGGGAGAAAAAACATAATTAAAGAGGAAAAAAAAGAAAAAAAGGAAGGAGCAAGGCACGGTGGTTATCTTTAAACTATGAAACAGGATCACTCTGGCTCCCTCCCTTTTTGCTCTTGCTAGTTCCTTCAGTTGGAAACCCACACTTTATATTAATAAGCTGCAAAGACCTGGCCAAGGTATGAAACCAAGCTTGAAAAATGTTCTTGGGTTTTTGAGTATAAATAGAGCCAAAGCCAGCTGCAGAGTTATTCTCTTCCTTCACTTTGTAGGAGTGTCATAAACAAGAAAACCCCAAAATCTACTGGGGACTGTCCTCCACCTCATTAAACTCCCTGATGCGCATGTTGTAGCAGACGCAGAACAGGTCTGGGAGCAGGTCTTACCTTATAATGCAGCAAAGCTCCAGTGGCAAAGGATGGTAAGAATCCTCCCTCCCTCCCTCAGTCTTGCCTAGAGCTATTTGTGCAGTCTGTTCCCACCTCACATTGTGATCAAGCACAGGGGGAGACCATCCTTATGATGACTTCTTACTATTGAGAAAGGTTGTAACCACTACAAAGCACAGAAGGGACAAAGGCACGACCATGCAACATTTCCAAGTACTGAGAAGGAATGAAATAAGAACTTCAGCTTTACTCTCTCTTTTGTTCTTTAGCCCCTTTTGTTACATGGAAATCTTGACAATATCAACCTGGAAGGATCAAAAATCTGAGAAGAGAAAGAAGCACTCAGCATCATTTCTTTAGAAGCTTTGCAACACCACTTTGAAGGGGCTGACCACAAGATTTTTCTCAATCTTTGGGGAAGGGTAATTCCTTTTAAGACACATGACAGAACCATTCCTAAATTACACCTTGATAGCAAACCAACCTATTTGGGAGACTTTTTACGGCATTCTCCATGAAACCAAAAGCAAATTCAGGATCTTTTTCAACCGATTAAAATTCCATATTATTGGACCCCTGGCCACATTAAAGCCAAATTTAATGTAACTTTTCTCAATACAAAGTGCACCATAACCTCAAGAGCCATCCAGCAGACTTTGTTACATGAAGAGGCAAGCAGGGCTTGGCTATCCAAAAGGCCATTCTGCAGGTTTCCAGCAAGAGGAAACATGCTATGGCATGTCTCTGACTTGTGGTTTAGGTCAAGGCTAGTGTGAGCAGTTCTGGCTAACTCCTACCACTGGCAGCAAATGCAAATGTTACCCAGTTGGAGGCAGAGGCAAAGGGAACAGACCATTCCCACCACCTCATCTGCCTACTCAGGGCAGGAGCAGGCTGGTTAAACAAGATGAGAGAGAGTAAAAGGCAGAAAAAAATATAACATAAAGGAACTTTGCTACAGCACACCTCCTGCCATTCATGGCCTAACAGATCTTCAGGGAGGCTTCAGCTGAGAGACTAACTGCCTTTGCAAGCTGCTGGTATGGTTTTTGGAAGGGGAAGTTCTGCTGGTGGTTGTGACAAGTCCCATGCAATGATCGGTACTGCTGAAGTGACCTAGGACAAGAACCCTGCTTAGCTAAGGCCACTTTGCAAGTCCTTCAAGTCACAATTTCACTCTTCTGCAGGAACAAGCCAAACCCCCAGAAAGGAGGCAGGCACTGACTGTCTAGTAGCCTACCATCAGACCACAGAGAAGGAAAGAGATAATAAACAGACCTAAGGCAACCTGCTCCACACTTTGTACACAATGGTAATGCTGCCCAGCCTGTGTCACACCTGCCTGGGAAGGACAGTGGAAGAGCCCTGCCTTTCTTCTGCACTTCGGCAAGTTCACATCTACACGGGGCTAAATTGTGGTACTGGAGTTGCACACAGGCCCTGAAGTGTAAGAAGTGTGCAGCTGGGGAAAGGTCACCTTGCCACACTGATGCAGCTCAAGGGGCCTCACCACACACCTCATACATCTCCTGTGCTGCAGTAGAGCTCTGGTTTTGCCAACAGCCAGTCATCAGCTCACCTATGGCCAGCCTGGTTATTTAGCCTGAGGTTTTGGAAAGTTTTGCTCCAGCCAATTCTTCTTGAACAAATTCCTTACCTGAGCTGTCATCTCTCCTACTACTGCAAGCTCTCAAGCACAAGCTTTCTGTCAGCTTGGCTTTTGGTCTCTTCTTAAACAGTCCTGAGCTTTCCTCATAAATCAAGAGCAGTCAGGCCCTGCCACACGCCAGCCCCTCTGGAGATCAGGATGTCAAGCAGCCACACGAGTCTCCAAGGACAGTCAGACTCACAGAAAGCCAGGACTTCCCTGATTTTGAAAGAGCTGCTGTTCACCCTTTCCTTCCCCTCTACAAGATCAACAATCCCAGCTGTATTGTTCTCCTTACAAGATGCACAGATCTATCCCATGCTTGCCTTTGCTCTCTACGAACTCTTTGAGCAGTATGGGCTCAGACAGATCCTCACTTTCTTGCCCACTTTTACAGAAGTTGTGAACTTTGGAGATTTGTGCATCGCCATCAGATTTGGTCAAAAGGCTCAAAAACTACTAATGGGACAGAGCATCCTAGAAAAAGTCTAATTTTTCTTTCCTTCTCACATTCTTGTCCCTCCCTACTAAGAAAGATTATATGATTAACCTAGTCTGAATGTACCCTAAAAGCAGATGTAAAAATGTGTACATTAGAAAATGTTAATATTGGCAGTTATACACATTCCTTTCCAGGATTTCACAAAACTCATAAATCCCTGGTGACAGGACCTAAATGGAATATGAACCTTTTGCTATCTTTGCAGCAGTACAAGAAACAAAGCAGAAGTTGATGCACTATTATTTATATCCTTGAAATACATGCTTGGAAGTGTCTTTGATTCAAGAATAGTCCATCAAATAGTTATTCTGGTAGGTTTATTGACTTCTTTAACATTCTGATTTTCTGTCACACAACACAATGATTTTCATGTTTGTTTTTCCTGTTACCAGAGCAAACCATTCATTTATAACTGTTAGTTTTGGCATAAGAGGACTGTAAGTTCAAAATGGAAATGTGTTTCCAGCGGTAGTACTGAACAATAGAAAAATCTCTTTCAACTGTTGGGTTATGAGGAGAACCAGCTGCAATTAAACTTAAGTCATAGTGGCTCTGTTTCAGAAATGCAGCAGAGGCTTTGCTAACTTAGCAGTTAAGGAGTTTGTAGCATTTCAGGGAAACAGCTACTTTTCAAAAAGCCTTACCTGAAACCAGCTCCACAAAATGGTCCCTTTACTCTAGTTTAATTTTATAATGATGAATAACCAAGTATCTTTCGAGCAAACCTTTTCTGGGTGTTGTGGTTGCAATGTGGGGCCTCAACAACTTACATCCTAATAACAGAAACGGAATATATAGAAACTAGTAAAAATTTTAGCATTGCCAGGCTCAGGTCTTTGGAATACATCTACAACTGAATTAAAAACTTAATGAAAGTTCACACATTGGAAAAAGGCAAATTTCATCATCTGCTTGGCTGACTATTCTACAGCACTTTAATTGTCCTCCAACGTCCAACAGGGCACGGATGCGAATTCTACAGAGCAGCCAGAATTTCAGAACCTGGAACAATGCAGGAGAGAATGACTGCAGCTGATGAGCAGGGAATCAAAATACCCTTTGGTGTAAGACTTAAAAATCACCTCTCCACCCCATAAGAAGTTATCAGGAATTGCTCTATTATTTCTGTCATTAACCAACCGTTCCTTCCCTCACCTTCACGCCAGTTCCTCTCAAGTGGAGCCAGAGATTATCAAACCCAGCGATAGCCTTTCAACAGCTTGGCCAGTTGAAAAATCTCTCAAGTTCTACTGCTATCACTGCTGCGTGAGCTGACGTCAGGCTGTTGTTTACTGGAGATGGGATGGTGCCAATTTCCACTGAGCTGAAGACAGCCGTGTCCAGCCTCTTTTGGCTGTGCACAGACAAGAACAAACTCCTTGTGTGTGCTTGCATGCGTGTGCACATGTGGGAGAGGAGCAGTATGCATGCATGTCTGTTTGTGGGCACACACACAAATGTGAAGGAAAAGGGACTGGTTTTTATTTTCCACAGTGATACCAGAAGTAAAAACAATCAGAAAATGCAACACTTCATCTTCTCTGAGAAACTGCAAAGGAGAGAAAGTTCTAACAAGAAAACTGTCAGTGTTTCCTTATCGTGGTATGGATGAAAATATGGATGAGACAATGAAAAGCCATTGTCATCTGAGTGAAAGTACCACCTGTACTGAAGATTTTTGGTGCCACTTAATGGGTTCTTCCCCTCAGCACCTAAATACACACTCCTCTGCCTTCTTACTTCCCATGAATGCAGTACAAGCGGATCTTCATCTACACACCAACTTGCCCTCCTCATGATTTTAACTCCATCTTATCCCAACTTCCCATGGAACTTCCCTTTCAAGTTTAAATAGTTTCTCAAAAGTTTCTATTGAGTCAATTATCAGACAAGGTTTTACAGACCATTAATACTGCTCTGTAGGTTAACCACAAACAACATAAATAATTGTTTTCCTCTTCATTTAGGGAAGTACTGAGTTTGAGATCCCCCCTCTCAGCATCAGAGGCACAGCACACAGAAAATATGCAAAACTGGGGAAACATAATTTGAACTGCCAGAAACAGTGGACTTAACTCCTTAGGTCCAATGTTCTCTATTTACATTTATCAAGCCACCTATAAAAAAAAAGCTGGGAATCAGCATGCCCATTCCACCCCCCCAAGACAGCTAAAACATGAAAGAAACCAAAATATTTAACCTTTAACTAAAAAAAAAAATGTATGAAGAAGGCAAGAGACAAGCAAGACCTTGCAGACAGCCTTCACAAGAACACTTTCAATCACTGGTGGCCAGTGGTATTAAATTGACACACTATAAGGCAATAAAATACATGCTGCCTTTCTAGCTGTGACAGATTTTGAGGGTCAGTGACAATATTCAATACGAAATTTTGGGAACTTTTATTCTGAAATGATACATAGCATCTCCTTATATGTTACTGACTGTTTCCTTCTCTGAATTATTTATCCTCAAAGATACCAGACAGGATATCACCACCTAAAACAAAACTGAGAACTGGCATTTTGAAGTCTAGACGTGATTTCCTCTTTTGGAAACCTTCTCATCTCTGTACCTTCCCCATGTAACCACACTGGGGTAAAGAGTTCTCAAGGTGCCTCATTTAGACCTTTTGTATACAGACAACTGCTCAAAATAGTACTTATTTCTTTACACTAGAACCATATGCTAATAACTTGGTAGTTAACTACATTGAATCTTCAACCCTTACTTTTAACACTTTCACCTTTGCTTCATGTCTGAGGGACAAGGAGGATGCAGCATGGATCGTGCACACTGTTGGGATGTCAGGACCTGTATCAGTATCTCACACAACTTCCTTAATCCACTCCTTCCTGACATCCCTCCTGTATTCTTGAAAAATGCTACTGTTTCTGTGGTGACCTTTGTATTATGTTCTCCATCTACATCTCTGTGAACTCCTGTGTGCGTTCTGTGCTTTTCAGTTTGTTCTGATAACAGGCCTTCAGAATGTGTGATTGCATATATTATCTACATATATATGTATAATCTATGCATGGTAATATCCCTTGGGCTGTCCACCTTCATTTTATACTGCACTCTGTATGTATTGCAAACAGGTTTAGCCTCTGTCTCCATTCAGACTGCATGGTTTGACCTTTGTTTAGCTGTGCTCTTCAGCTCTTTTACTGTTTTGTCATTAGGGAACCATTTTCACTTGCCTTCCACATGCACACTGCTCTTTGGAGGGAAAAAAAAAAAAAAAAAAAAAGAGCTCTGTTTCTCACTGTGACTGATTTTCAATTTTGTCTGTCTGTGGTAGATGCTGGCAAGTTTTTTGGTCTGGAGAACTATTCCAGGGGTGTGCACAGCACTGCTTTGAATAAGGGAGCTGAACAGTTGGGATTCCTTACTCATGATACAGGACAGATGCAAGCTCCTCATGGAATGAGCAGCTAGGGAGACTGCAGCTCCCTTTCCCTCTGCAGGTAACCCTGTCCCATGTTGTATTCAGCAAAATATGGATTCAAGAGGACTGAAATAAATTTGAATTCAATGAACAGCCATTAATATTTCTGTTTGCCTAAAACCAGAAAACTATTTTCAATCACTCTTGAACATAAAGGACTTCTAGACATTACAAAATACTTAGATTTAGGATTGCCAAAAAAATCTTAATTTTTCACATTAGCAAAAGAAACTTTTCATCTTTCAGTTCAAACCCACCCACATTTTTGGTTCAGCGACAAGATCAAAAGCCATCACAGCTCTAATCACTTCTATCACTACACCCCAATTTGCTAACTAGTCAAAAAATAAAATTCCCATGAGTGATTTTTACACTACTACGTAATGTTAGAGAAAATGGTCTCAGCTGGTCTCTAGTTCTTTCTAAAGAAGGAAGAACACCCCTTTCCCAGGTGGTATTCCTCACACAGCATTCAAACAACCTTCCAGGAGTTTGCAATCCTCTCTACTTCTCTCACTGGAGCCTACAGTAAAACTTGGGGTTTGAGATTCACAGGTTTCATTTTATTTTGTCTGTCAGAACGCACTTGAGAATGACTTCTAGCACTATCAAGGGAAAAAAGGAAACAGTTTAGGTAGGTGAGCATTCTAAGTGTATCCACTGATACACAGGCAACATACAAAAGCATGGAGCCCTTAGTAGTGTGTGAGAACCCAGTACATCAAAGTCTATACTATTGCCCCATGCAGAGCTATATAAAAATGGATGGTGAAGTGAGCCTGGGCAGAAGGCAGGCTTCAAATCTTAACTACACATCTCTGAATTCAACCAGGAGATTCCACGGAAGGTTAAGGTCTACTTTAACACCAAGAGAATTTCTTTCAAAAGATGCAAGGAGCAAGAAAAAGACCACTGGCTGCATTCTCCAGCCTGCACACAGCCTCAGTGTCATTCCAGGTCAAGAAAGCTGACTTCTACTTTTGGCCACAGTCAGCAACACAAGCCAGAAAGTTACTCCCACTACTGCCAACTATTCTTTCCACAGGCATCAAAACACCAACGGGACTCCGTGGACTCATCGACTGTTTAGCCAAAAGCTTGTCAGGACTTCCTGGAACAGAGAGGACATGGAGGGGCTCTGCACCTTCAGTGGTCCTTGGTTAAGTCAAAAACACATCATGAGCCTGCTGCAGTAGAGTTACACAATCAAGTTAATTGTACTGAGTATGCAGTCTCCTCCTCCCCACTATTCCCCCTCCAACACACACACAGTGGGAAAACCTACTCAAACCAGTCCCAGAGATCCCTCAGTAACCCAAGATTTGCTTCTCTGTTATACAGGAAAGGCTTCTACATGCTACTCCCTGGTGTCTCCAGGGACAAGAGGCTCAAGGTCATCACAGGCCTGAAGGCCTCAAGTCAGAAGAATGGCACACCAGGACCAGCCTGCTTTGTGCACTGTGGCTGTGCTGGAAGGAGGCACAGGCAGAGTGTGGCTGTCAGAAGCAGTCATGCTCAGTACAGACATGACACTGGCCCCACACACAGAGCTCCTGCTGCCCATGCTTGTAAAGATGCCAGGGCTGGATACAGTTAACACCCTAGAGTGAAGGGAAAGTCCCAGTGATTTTCAAGCCACAAGTGCTATACCATTTGTACAGTGGAGAAAAGACTCAGTAGATAAAGAGGCACAGAAAGCTGGGAAAGGATTGCAAATTTTTCTTTGCTGTCCTTTTTTTAGGAAGTGGCAGATGATTTTGCTGTGGAATCTCAGGTGTCCTAAACAATAGCTATGAAGCCAGCCCCTGTTTTGGTGGTAGAAAAGAAACTGGCTTTCTGGGGAGAGACAGAGACAAGACAAGCCAGTTTCAGACTGTCATTTTTCCTACTGGCTCATTCTGCTCAAATCACAAGCTGGAAAAACTGGAAAGGTAAGCAGTCCAAATTAATGGGAACACCAAATGAACTGGTTTGTTTATGCATTGGTTTAACTGGAATATGGAGCACAATTCCAGCTTTGGGCACTACCTTCGTAGACATTCCCTTAACTCACCTTCTACCTGAGAAAGCCATATGCAGGCCTGAATTACTCCTGATCTGTACTCAAAACACATCACAGTTTGTTGAAGCTTCATGCTTGCATACCACCCATGACCAC
This sequence comes from Acanthisitta chloris, assembly GCF_000695815.1. Lineage (NCBI taxonomy): Eukaryota > Metazoa > Chordata > Aves > Passeriformes > Acanthisittidae > Acanthisitta > Acanthisitta chloris. The sequence continues at coordinate 43,470 of NW_008655759.1, forward strand.
AACTCTTACTATTGGATGGCAACATTCAGCTCATTCTACCAGCTCATTCTTCCAACTCCAAGTAATTAGGAAAAAAATAACCAGAAGCACCACAGAGCAGGAAGTTGTCTTTTTCTTCACACTGCTCTTCATGCATTATTGTTGCCACATCTTACCCATAGCATAGCATTTGCCCATCAAACTGATCTTTTCCCTATGGAAGAAGTAAAAGTAGTTCTTTAGAGTCTTACAACTGGTAGGAAATAATCAATTTAAGACTAATGATTAAAAAAAAATCCCCTGGTATATATTTATAGCTAATTTCTACCATAGAGCAGACTTCACCAGATGCTCAGTTACATTTCATCCTTAAGAGCAAACAAGGGCTCCTGCAGATGAGATCTTTCCAGCAGAGCTGCTGCAGATGGGCGGATTGCTGTGTCCTGCTATCTGGGAGACCACATTGCTACAATGATTCTACTTGCTAAAAGCAGTAACTTAAAGTGAGCACCACAAAGGGAAGGAAAGTGACATGGATCTTGAACATCATTCATCTTCAATTTTTATTTAAAGTATTTTATAAACTGCAGGGTGGAGCCACGTTCTGCAGACAAGGAAATTGAAGCATAGTGGCTTTGCTAGAGAACTCACTGAAACAGTCAGTGCCTGACACTCCTGTACACCACCAAGAGCTGGTCATCCTCACCTTCATTCTATATTCCCAGCAATCCCAGAAACCTTCTGTGTGCCTGCTAAAAACCTGAATGAGACCACAAACGAGTCAAATTGCCTTGCAAAGTTTAAAACTGCAGCATGACATAACTGCAAGTCATTGTCATTAACAGTTTTTTAAAAAGTCCTCACCTGCCAAACACAGTTCCATGCTGTCCACTGCTGAATTTAATGACAACCTCTGCATCTTGGAAAGCTGTTCAATAATAAGGTACTACATCTCCCCTCCAGGAACAGAAATCAGGTGCTGTCACTTACCTGCATAAAAGGCATACATAGGAAAATATCCCATAGCTGTCTCATGCAGCAATCAAAATATTGGACACCCTCTGCACACAGAAATTTTCTCATCTTACAGTATATTTCAGTTGGTCAGCACACTAAAAATCTCCACTCAAGATTTCTAGCTTTTCCAATTAAGCTTATAGACAAAAAGCCTTTTTTCTTTTAATGGCACTGCCATTTATTGCAAAGCTATGATGAGTTCTTATCTCATTGTGGGGCCCCATGATAACTCATTATTCACTGAACTTCACTTTTTGATGTATGAAGAACAGCAACATATACTTAAATAGTTCTATTTAAACTGGCCCTACACTTGAAACAAATCAATCCAAGAACAGCACTGCATTACACTCAGAACTGCTCAAAAGCTTAGGATACGATATTCTTCAGTATTTGCAGAGCTTAATATCTTCAAACAGAGATTACTCAAGCTGATGTATCTCTCATTATTATTAAGTCAAAATTCTTCCAAATGAGAAGAGGATGATTGATAGTCAGAGATTACCAGGTCCAACAGAGTGAGAGATCATGCTCTTTATGGCCACAAGCAAGCCTGGGAGGGCTCTGTTCCACACAGCCCAGCACACTCAGAAGGCTGCAAGACAACCTCAGCATGCCTTGTCTGAGAGCCCAATCATCTCTCTCATCCAACACCCCCATCTACCTGGTGCTGATGGGCAACACAGCATTCACTAGTCCTTGTAGATCATGAGTGCAACACAAGCTTTCAAATTTTATATAAGAGGGAAAAACAAAAGAATATACAACAATAAAAATCCCCACAGCCAGAAAATAACACATGCACCAGCATAGTCCCAGGCCTCTCCCCCACCCAGTAACCCCCCCAGTTACCCTCCAGAAGGTAAAGTGAGATGTCAGGACCTTTCCAGGAATAAGCGACACTGCTTGGATCAGGTTCTTTGCTCTAAGATTGAAGGGATTGGCTTGAGGATTCAAATTGGACCTGGGTTAAAGGTGAGGAGTCCAGTTTGGGATGTCTAGAAATATTTCAGGAAGTTAAATTACAGTCATTTGCCTGGCCTGTTCACTAGCAGCCTCCTACATTAGATGCTTCTGGCATGCTGGTATTGCAGGAGAGGAGGAGCCAGATTCACATGCCCTAAGTCGCACCTATGTCCCTGTATCTTTCATTTCCTTCCACCTGACTTCTGGCCTCCAAGTACAGAGCCTTAGGCAGAATTTAGGCCATGAGAACCTGGTCTTCAGTCTCTCAGTAACTGGAAATACCCACAGTTGACTCGGGCTGGAAGATACTGCATGCATTACAGGAGAAAATACACCTGCTGAGTATACTCCTACACACACATGGCAGTGCAATTCTTCTGTCTCAGGGTCCCCAGACTTTAAAATCTGACCTGTGACACAAAGAAAAGCAGAGCCATAATAATACACAAGGAGAATGTTGCACCTGGACACTACAGGTGAAGTGTGCAATGTGAACATCCCTCCACCTGCTGACTGCTCTGCAGGATCCTGAAGTAAGTTTTCAAACTGTACTTAGTGTTAACACCCCTCATCCCTGCTACCACTGTACTGAAGTCAAGCTACCAAAACGTTTCAAAGAGCACAGGTACTGCTATTTCCTATCCATAGCGGACAATGTATCGGGCACAGGTAAGGAAGACAGCAGAGTTAATGTATCCGAATCTTTTTCACAGCAAGAACACACCCTGAAATAAACCAGAAATGCTAATTGTGTCTATTACACTGTAGTATAAACAGCAATTATGAAGCTAAGGAAAGTAACAAAGTAACCCTGCCCAAATGGTCTTCTCCAAGTTACCATGTATCAGAGACAAGATAAAAGCAGAAGCTTGAGACCCAGCCAAAGAAAAGCTCTGCCCAGATACAAAGTCCAACACTCCACTCTCCAGGGCAGAGTGGCTTTCTACAATAACATTTCATATCCCAGACCCAGAGCATCATCCCAAAAGCAATTTGGGAGGGAGCAGATAACAGTCCTTCTCACACAGCATTCAGCTTCAGTGGCACAGGAGGGTTCACAGTCCCTGCCTGCAGTCACAACTCCACACGGGTCAAAGCAAAGGGACACAGCTGTTCTCAGCTCAGAACAGAAACTCTACTGCAGATAGCTTACAGATCCCATCACCTGTCTCCTTCTACTGCAACCCCAAAGTACACTAGGGACCAAGGCAGTACTTTGAACTCCTGAGGTCAACTTATCACTGTCTCGAGTCAGTTCATAAGAGACATTAAGAACAAGGCTGTACCTTAAACCCACTCATTGCAAAGAAGCAGAAAGAAAGTTCCTCTGTCCATGCACTAAGATAGGAACCTGTCCTGCAAAAAGCTGAAGTGCCTCACTTCATATACAAGGCACTAGCAGCAGTGGTCACAAACCTGTATTCTCCATGCAGCAGAGCAGGTCTTAGCTCCCTCAGTGAAGCAGACTGATTATTTCCTCCCTGCCATCCCCAGCCCAATCCAACTTGGCTGAGGTCTTGAAGGAACAGTGCCCTCAACCTCCAGGCTATCCTGTGTGAGATGGAGAGATGACTCTCAGCTCCTGCAGTAGAAACTAGCCTGCCCTGCAGAACAGACACTCGTTAAGATGCAGAGC
>NW_008655759.1:47080-50564 GCF_000695815.1 Acanthisitta chloris
AGTTTGCACAGGCACTCCCCAGGAAGGAAAAGTCACTGGTCCCTGGTCTGAGTGGTCCAAACACCAGCTCACTGAATGCACCAAAGGCCCTGGGGGCAGGCAGCACATCCTGGACCCACCTCCACTTCGTCTCCAACCACCCTTCAAAAGAAGGAAGCAGCTAAGACATGTCCAATGCCATGGGCAAGCATTTGGTGAGTTTCAAGAGTGCCTCAAGGAGCTTCAGCACAGGAACATCCAGCCTCTACATGTAGGTTTGAGCCACATACAGAGCTGGTCACTGCTGCAAGACAAGGATATTTGCAGTCATGTTCAGAAACAGAGGAAGGCAACAAGAGAGTTGTTAAAGCAGAGCACTGAAATTAAGGGGTTCTTCTTTCTACTGCCCATTCTGATACACATTAAAGTCCCCTCCATAAAAGGATGTGCAATAAAACTCTTTCTTGACATCACAGGAACACTTAAGACTAAGTTAAATGAGTCAGGGCCTTGGTCTTCTTGCAAATCAAGTGAAAGACAGAATATATACAAAATAGTTTACATGAACAACAGATGACATTTTCTTAAATCAGACTGTTATCCTTGCACACTCAATACTACCGAATTTTGCCTTGTCTTGTGCAAAGCATACAAGGTTAAGAGCAAAACAAGGTCTTCTCCCACACTTGGTGTCACACTGGCAGTACCAGATGCCTTACTGCTCATCTTCCCATACCTGGAGATGTTCCACAAGTACTCCACTGTTCCCATCCTCTCCACATCATGCTTTAATAAAGAAAACCAGTTAATCAGCATTACTACCTCTTCCCAGTTTTGGGGCCACTGAGGAGGTACCACAGACAAAACCCAACAACAAGCAACTGCTCTGTTTGCATGTCCCAAGGACTGGCTCTGCACGCTGGTGCATGAAGAACAGGCACACTGCAAAAGCATTGTTTCCAGTGGCAAGATGTATGGGAAAAGTGCCAGTAACTAGCTATAACCCTTTTGTCATGCCAATTGTTGGCTGTTTTGAGGATGTACGTTAGATACCTCCTTAGAAAAGGGTTCTGCATCTCATCCTTCCAGATGAAGGAAGAATGATTCATACACACAGAAGCATACTAGAATGATGGCTGAAGAGAAAACATTCTGTTTTCTGTTTTGCATTACAGGCAGCTTGGGGGCCTTAATCACACCCAAAATTGAAGAGGATGACACTTTGTGCCCCAAAGAATGCTTGCACAAAACCCCAGTGCTACTTTTCACTGGCTGTGTCAAGCCTCATATTGCATGCACACACCTCATACGCCTCCCTCATTCCCTGCTTTTCCATTCTCACAGCATCTCTGCACAGAACACGACAGAATAACTCCACTTACAAAGCTGCCACATCACACAATATCAAATACAGGGGAAACTATCCAAGAGAGGGATCAGGAGTTGGGAGCTCTAAACTGACCAAGGACTGACTTGTATTGCAGAAGCAAAACACAGGATCTCTTTTCTTTGCAGACACACCAGGAACTGAAATGCACACACTTACCAGACCTAGAGGGCTGACAAATGCAGAGCAGACAGAAGGCCTGGCAACCAGAGCACTTGTCTGCATGGTGCCCAGGTACCCTCCTCCCCACCTTACCTGCACAGCACCTTTGCTACACACTCACACTCCTCTAAAGGACTCTGCATCCTGTGAATCTCCTGCTTCTCAGTACTAACATGAAAATTCCCACCTATTTACTGTCCTCTGACCTCTCTGACTTGCGGAGTCCTTGGAGCAGCGAAGCACCTGGAAAGTACCTGAAATATCCTGAGTCCTATTGCAAGTAAATAAACAAATAACAGTGCACAAGCACACAATAGATATATATTAAGCCAAGGATACAACAGTCATCTCTGACAACAGCAATTAGGGCTGTAGCTTCTTCCTACAGACAGTGCCAGTAAATCCACACTTCAGGGTACATCCACTGACCAGGAAAACCTTCAGATTTGCCTTCCCAGCTGCCCGCTTCCCTCCTTCCCCATCACATTATCCATTTCTGGAATCCATGTCCCACTTTTTATTATAAATTATTCTAATCAGTTTTGTGGCATGGCAGATATCCAGCATAACCTTCAGAAATACAGATGCACACACTAGCTATATAGCTTCTTTATTTCACAGCAGCCTTTCAAAGAGTCTGGGAGGATTTGGCAACCTTTCTTAGCAGCACCCCAGTGGTGGTGACCCTTTCCTAAAGGATGCTAGATGTATTCGCCTACACTACTTCCTTTCTTTCTAAAAGAAGGATTATTTTTTCCTTAATCTCTCATTAAAACTAGGAGAAAGTGCTCAAGCAGGAATTTTTTCTCTGCTGGTTGAAGTAGTGTGACTTGGGGATGGTGAATAGGCTAGAGGGAATATATCAAGTCCAATGCAGACCTTCTTTCCCATCCCACCCTCTTCTGAATTGGAAGGTGTAAGATAGGTTGGGTAATTGCTCCAGCTCCTTCAGAATCAGGATTTAAGTGGAGAAGAAAAGCAAAGGAAAGATAAAAAAATAAACCCCACAGAAAACCCCCTGAGATAATAAGGATTCTTAACTTTTCTTGGGTCAGGAGCGCAGACTACTTTCATAGCTCTTGAAAAAACCCTAACACAGTCTGTTCACTCATGCTGTAATAGCTCCAAATGGAATCTGGATCTGCAGCTTTCCCATAAAACTAATAAGGAGGTCTGAATCCCACACTGGGGAGGAAAAGTTTAAAAAAACCCAACACAACAACAAGCAATTTAAACACAGAGCACTAACATCTCATAAATGATATGTTAAGAATTCATCTGCAAACGTGTCTTGGCAAATGAGGGACATAAATCAGGAAGATACGGCAATACTCTCTAGCATGCTGTTAGTCACTGCTGTAAGCACTTTAACTCTGGATTTCTTGGATTATAGTGTTGTTTGTAACAACTGTTATTGTTGCTTTGTAGGAGTGATACAATAGCTGTCCAAGCACCACAATCAAATTATGCTACCAGGACAATTGGGCAGCGGATTATCACAGCAGAGGAAATGGATTATCACAGCTTTTATTCTTAACAAGGGTAAGAGCAAGATGAAATATCATTTTGAACATAGCAGGAGGAACAGTAGAAAACTATACCCAAAATATACTTCCCTCCCCCCCCCAATATTTTTGGACACTCAAAGGTAGGAATGCTACAAAAATCCACCAATCTGAAAAGCCAGAAAGGACCTTTTCTAGAGTATGAACTATTTGATAAAGGAATAAATTCAAAATATTCCAAATCAAAGGGCAATTAAAACAGCCTCCTTGCATTGGCTGGAAGGACACCCTGTTCCTGGGCAATATCCCATTGCACATCTGGCCACAACTTCTTTCATTTGGCATCAGGTAGCAGTCATCACCACCACCAGGCCTAAAAGCTCTGTATAGAAACTTTAACCTCACATCTGTTCCCTCTCACAGGAAGGAGGACCACTTACCTTCCTTCAGT
>NW_008655759.1:50589-56939 GCF_000695815.1 Acanthisitta chloris
AAAGGGCTTAATAGTTTAAAGGTTCTCTTAAAAAAGCTGCACCTTTTAGCTTTACATCACCACTGAAAACCTATCTCATTTTATACCTACAGTTCTCACAGTGCATCTCAAAACAATTATTAGGTTTTTTTTAACTTCACAAATCTTCTTTGATTTTTTATTTTAAGAGTATTTTGGTACCTTCAACACACGCATACATACTTCTTTGGTGTATGGTGCTCATGAGGCCCTAATTCTGACCTCAATTTCTCTGACAACAGCCAAATATTCCAGTACAGGATGAAGGAAAACACACTAGTCTTAATGACACCCCTGTGATGCAGTTCAAGGGATCACTAGTAGTCATTACATATTAAAGATGACAAAAGACTAAAACATAAACGACAGACAAATAAATAGAGGCAGAAATACAAATTTGCAAAAAAAAAAAAAATAATAGAAGCAAGCTCTGCAAAGGATAGAAGAAGCAAAAAACCTGCTCTGCTCCAGCACAGGGCACATGTCTGAAGGTGGCGACACCTGGGTATTATTCCTGGCTGTGGTCCTGACTCCTTCTAGATGACTGCACCAATTCACTTCACTCCAATAGGCCCTCCCTTCACTTTTTCCTTTTGGACTACAGGTCGGCAGTGGTGAACCTTTTCCTTGCCAAGGACAAAGGACACTAAATATTACTGGCATGCCACACTTCAACACGGACCTTAGCACTGCATGACAGCAGCACAACTGCTTTCCACACCAAACCCAAGAAATGTGGGCCACAAAACAGGAGCTGGATGACAGTCCCCCAGATTTCACATTCCCACTCTAAGCTTTTTAAGGAAGATCAGTTGCTATTTATTTGTACCCTGCATAGGGCAGTGTTATTCAGAGCTATTATTGGGATTCTATAAGCAAACAGCAACACTGGTAGTCGCTTAAGACTAGAAAGAGCAACAGCAAATTGGAAAACCAAAATTGTCTAAAAAGAAGAGGAGAGAATCAAAGCAACAATACAAAGGAATTCAGTAGGACAGAAAGAAGGAAAGCAGATGATGAAAAGATACTTATAAGGAAGGAAAAAAAAGATACTCAGAAGTGGAAAAGGCATCTGCAGGAATATCTGACTTCATTTCAACAAAAAACTGGGTGCATTTTTTTTATAACAATATTGAAATTGAGTAATCAAAGAAGCAGTATGTTATTTTGCCCCTCAGCAAATACGTGAATATAAACTTTTACATTTTTAAGAGAAAGAATCCAAGCTCTCTATGCACTTGTTCTCAGGACTAATGCTTCACCCACATTAGTAACAGCTTATGACAAGACCACAGAATATGACTGCAATTCCTTTTCTATCTAGAAACTACCTTCTTCAGTCACCATCACTGTCATAATTTTGCAGTTGTGAGAGACCGGATCCTCATTATTTCTTGGGATTCCTCCCTATTTCACATGGTAGGAGCTAAAGAGGTTTTGTTTTGGTTCAGCTGAGATTTCTTCATCCCTTTTTATTTTTTTTACCCCCATAATTTCTGTGTTTTTAAACGGTCTTTAACTGGACACAGATGGCAATGCCAGATATGATATACTGTGGATCACTACAACTGTGGGCACATGTTTTAGAGAATCAGGAATTTAATTGCACAGCACATTACTCCAACTTCTCTGCCTTTCCTGTCACTTCACCTGCTTGTAATCATTAGAAACAAGAGTGCCATTTCTAAGCTGTAGCTGTGCACTAAAAGCATCACACTGGCCCTCGATGGATCTATTTAATTAGAGATTAGCAGAAACAATGCATAGGGAGAATATAAATCTAATTTTGCCAGTTTGTCAGTAAACAGGTTTGGGTTACCAAAGAGATAAGAGGAAGGCTGTCTGTTTAATCTGTGGAGCCAGAGCAGAGGGTTTACCTGTGCTGGAACCACACCTCCATCAGAATTCCCCCTGAAATGTTAACATGAACCATATTATTAGTTTTCCAAGTTGCTGACCTTTAGTTATGATGTCTGCATCATAAATCCAGCATTTTGCATTGCATCTATTCATACAACAACATGCTTGACACACCTCACGGTATCTGAACTCTGTGCATAGGCTGCTCACATGTCACAAAACAGATGGGTCACTGCAGCATCCCTGAAGAAGCTGCTGAGTTGGATCTTTCTAGTTCCACAAAGTCCTCCAAATTAGCATCAGTTATGCTATCCACTACGAAGGCAGAGAGGCTTCCCAGGTTCCCCCAAAGTCCTTAGCGTATCTTAGCACAAATAAATCATTTCGGAGTATTTTATCAAGGTCTATAGCACATAGATATATTAAAATAAAATAATTTGATTGTGAACTTCAGTTTAATTTCAATCAGGAAGAAATAAAAAACCACCAGAGTCCTCAGGTTAGAAGACAGCCATTCCCATTTACAGTTCCTCCCAATTAAAATGCTCTATATAGATCATCAGAAGCTAATGCATCATACAGGTTACAAGCACACAACATAAAGGCTGTGGCTCTGTCATTTCTCTGTAAGAGCTCAATGTGATGAATGATCTGGTTACTTGTCTTTTTGGTATAAAAGCAGGAGAAGCTTTGAGACAAAGAAATAAAGGCCAATGCATATTACACATCTTACAGAGCTTAATATCATTCCTCCTGACTCACATCGCTGAAAACAGTTAAGGTCACTATTTCTCTTTTCTTTTGACTGCGGATTTCAGTACATCACATCATAACCCTCCAAACACTTGAGAGAATTTAATTTAAAGCAGAAACAGCAATGTCAGGAACATACAGCACTTGGGCTACAACAAACAATGCCACACCAGCATGTCATAAGGAAAATAAGTGACCTTCACTCTTGCGTCTTCTGACAGACACGCTTGAAGTCACTTGCAGGCCAGGATGTTAGTGTGATTTCTGGAAGACAATCTAATAAATAAAGATTTAAAAGAGTTGGTTTTTTTTTTTTTTTTAAATCTGACTATTTATTGTCTGAACAGAAAAACCTGCTTTTCCAGATCAACTAATGGTTTGGCAAGCCTACATGGAAGGCAGACAAACAAACAGCATCTTTTCTTTTTAACATGGAATCTGTAATAAGAAAAAGAAATCAGCATTTTATTGATTTCCATAACGCCATCTCTACAGCTTAACAAACTCACTCAGCTGCTAATGCTAATTCACTGATGCTATGGAGCCTTCCCATATAATTATACACCCTCCACTTTGCTGAGCCCCAGGGCACTGTTTCTAACTTTCCAGAGGACCACTGCACCGAAAGTAGAAACAAAAAACCTCTCTGTCATTACCCAAAGCAAATGGCAAACCAAATTTTTCTTATTTAAATGGGAAGTTAAAGAGACTTAATTTTTAAGACAGGGAATAATCTACCAGTCTGCATATGTTTTCAGATTTGATATCGTGACAACTAATTCTCATTTAAACACTCCCCACCTCTATTTTTTCCTGAGAGTACACAAAAATGCAACCTATAAATACTGCAACAATTATGATTTCTAGGGAGAGATTCTAACACTTCTCAGCCCAGAAGTGTTTCAAGAGGATGATTTAGAATCAGACATGGAAACTTTTGTGAATGTCACTATAATTAACATTATTTTTAAAAAATCACAAAATGTTACTATTGCTATGAGGAATATTTTACAAATGAATGTATATTGCAAATATATTTTAAATAAATTTTTCTTTTAAAAAAGCCCAACCCTGGAACACCTTATAAACCAAATTTAAGGAAGGTATCTTGTCCGAGCCTAAAATCCAAAATGTCCTAAACAATTAACAAAGTAAACTCTGCCATTGTTTTCTATTTCTCAAACAAATTCAGCAGTCCATAACCAATCAGACAGCTCCAGTATATTTCACTGAGAGTTTTGTTCTAGTAGGGACTGCAGAATTTGGCCCAATTAATCTAGTACTGTCTATCTGGAAAGAATGTAATGGAACTCCGCAGTGTAAACAGCCTTTCCGAATGACTGTACCCAGAACCCCCTTTCCTGCTCCCCTTGGTTACTCTGCCTTGATATTTCAGATCCAACTATACTGTATTCACTATGTCCATCAAGATTCAATGTGTCATTTGAGCTAAAACAGCTTTATTTTGCTATGGCTTCCCATACATATATTAATTGGGAATCAGTTAATCTATCTCCTCTGAGAATGGAGAAACGTGTGGATTTTTGTTCAACAAATAAACAAGTTGACAGTATCAATACAGAGTCGGAAAGCCTCTAAAAACAATCTAGTTTGCATAATTAATGTTAATTACAATAACATCTCAATCAGTGACACAAAGGCTTAGCAATGAACAGAGTCATAGGAGGAAGTGAAAACATGAAACAAACATGAAAGGATCTTGTCTTGTTCTGAAAGAGTATCAAGCAAACTTTCAAGAGATTTTTAAATAAGAACAGAAAGGCAGAAGACAGTTCTGCTTTGTTAGACATTTTCCTTACAGGCTACTTAGTACAGAGCTTTCTTCTGAGACTGTAAGAAGACAGTGGATCTGAGCTGTGGACACACCAGACAATATTATCTTGCTACAACATCACATCCAAGTAGTTATCAACAGCTTTAAAGAAAAACAGCTGAGGGCCTGATCCTTCTGCCAGTGATTTCAATAGCAAACATTTAAACAATGCCGTGTGAATGTTTGAGGGGAGGTTCTAGAGACAGAGGGGATTTAAAAACAACAAGTTCAACTTGAACACACCAGGTAGGTATGGATTCCCTCAGGCACAGAGGAATTTCAGGACCAGATAATGAATTTTTCAACAATCTTTTTCCTACATAGCAACAAGGGAAAGCTAAGCACACAGAAAACTTACCTGCCCGTTTCACTTGGCAGCACAGAAGTCTCAAACAGGGTTTTTCTGGTACAGTCACTTAACAGAGCAGATTTACATTTAATCCTCAAAAGTCTTCTTCATGGCCCAAGAAAAACAATTATCCAATATTTTCTCATTTCAAGGAAAGGGGAAAAAATAAGTTGTGAAAAAAATAAGCACCACTCTACCTCACCCAGATTGGTACACAAGTAGTCATACAAGCATCACAGGGAGCACTTGCGCAGTAAAGTACCACTCAGTGTGAGTAAGGGCAGTGTAATTGGGTCTGACGAGAGAAGGAATCAGAGCTTGTCACGTCACTACTACAGGGGCCTTGCTGAAAACATGACTTTCTTGATTAGTCTTCACATTCAGACAAATCTGCTCTCTTAATGAAGTTACACAGGTGCTAAACTGGTACCAGAGGAGGCACAAGGCTGCTTCATGTTGATTTAAGAGACCACAGCTCAAGGACCATACCCCAAAGGCAAAAATCTAGGAAGTTTTTGGGTTATGTTAGGCAAGTTACCCCTTGAGAAAAGGACTGGTCTTCTATTTGGTATCAATCTCATTGTTTCCTACACTCTCTTTATAGACAACAGCAAGACAAGATCTGGTAAAGACTTGAATTCCTCTAGAAATTTTCTGATCTTAAGCATACTTGAAGACTACACTTGAGTACTTGCTGAATAAAGCCATACTATACTAGTACTTATTTACAAGAGTGCTTGCCTTAAAAGAAAGAAACTTCACATGGAGGATTCTCTGAATGATGCTGGCCTTTCCTCTTAGCAAAAGTTCAGTAGATTTATTTTTCAGATGTCTGAGAAAGATGATTTTGAAGCACCGTGAGGTTTGGTAAACCTTCAATTCAGCAATTAGTCTCCATATAATATGAACTACAAAGACTGAGCAATTAATATTAACAAATAAACCCAGCAAGGTACTAAGGCTTTGGACGCTATGTATGGAAATGCTGCTGAACATGCTGGGGTTTTCCATGCCTCTGTTTTATCTTAGCTACTCTGAACATACAGCACACAAGAACATACACCACATTCGTGTTTCTAAAAATACATTAAGGAGGGAAAAAAATAAAAATCAATAGGAATGAAATAGAGACATAACCATTTCACATTAAGCACTCCCAATGCCAAGCCAAGCCACCAGAACTCCCTGCTGCAGACCAAGGCTTCCCACTTTGACACACGCATGTTCCTGCCACAGCAAGTCAGCCCAGGTACTACCGAAATATCCAGGAATTACAGGGTGGGGAGAAGGATGGTGCACCTAGAAATACAGAAGGTGGGTTTCCCCGGTTTTTCGTGAGGGACAGCGGCCAGAGCCTGGTACGGAGGGGTTGTTCCACCTGGGCAGCTTTCGGGAGCCCCTTATCCGTCATGCCAACCATCAACACAGCCTCAACCAGCGGGGAAAAAGAAAATAAAATTACAATCAAACGTGTCATCGGCAGCACGACACGCATTAGAAGTTGGCAACGGCGCCAGGGGTTTATATGGGGGGGGG
>NW_008655760.1:0-14925 GCF_000695815.1 Acanthisitta chloris
TTTATTGATGGTCCTTCTTGCATCCCTTAGTATCGAAAACGAAAATTATAATTTCATGATTGCTGTGCCCCAAACGGCCTCCAACCACCTTATCTCCCCCCAGCCCTTCTCTGTTTGCAAACAGCAGGTCTAGCGGGGCCCCATCCCTAGTAGGCTCATCTACCAGCTGAAATAGGAAATTATCCTCTATGCACTCGAGGACCCTCTTAGGCTGCCTTTTCTCTGCTGTATTAAATTTCCAGCAGACATCCATCCTGCAGGTTAAAATCACCCACAAGAACAAGGGCTGGTGATTTTGAGACCTCTCCCAGCTGCCTGTAGATTAAACCATCACCTTCATCGTCCTGATTGGGTGGTCATATTCAAACATTTTTGTGTGTTCTATCAGACAAAGACACATAAAATATTTGTCAAAAGTGTAGTAATATTCTTCCCTTAAATGAACTGTAATCAGAAGGAGAAAACAGACTCCATGATATTTGGGGGACTATATAACACCTTCTTGGCTGATGTGCTGGTGTAAAGACTTTCTCCATGGCTTCAGGGCACTGCTATGTGCAACATATGTAATACCAGTCACATCCCTTCTGGAATAAAAACAGCTGAGAAAAATATAACAAAAATTATAAAATGAATGATTGTGAAATCTAGACTTAGTTTTATTACAGGGTTTATCCACTGTTTTACTGACCTATATCAACATAGGATTACAGAGATTAGTGAAAGGGATACTTAAAATCTGAACTGTGGATTCCAAAGAGGATTATGTGGTAAGATATTTCTTGTATCGTGATGCTTTGTTGACTATACTAGGGACCTGATTATGGGCCTGACTAATTCAACAATAAAAGAAGAATCATTTCCCAAAATGAAGCACAACTGGGGTGCATTAAAATTTAATATGTCCTAGAAGTACACTTCACCTAGGATCCTAATGACACCATTTTTTCCCCCAGGGCAGCCCTTTGGCATGTGGTGGGTAGTAGAGTTCTAAGAGTGCCATGTGTTAAAATCTATGTTAAGGTTTCCACAACACTTTGAAGAGTGGATGAACTTCAACTAAATGATCTCCAAAACTGAAATATTGTACCCTGGGAGTTTTTCAGCTCAAGCAAGAGGCTGTGTAGACATGTCACATCACTGCCTACTCTCCTGTGTGCAGTGTACCTCGAGTGTAACCGACAGCTGTAGTTCTACTTTTAAGTGTGATTGTAAATAGGTAACACAAGACCCTGATATTTATTCATTAATCCCATTGTGGCCCATATTAAATCTCTGCTTATCAGTTTAAATGATTACCATAATTTAGAACCCTTTAAGCAGATTTAAGTCACTTTCACACTTTGCATAATTCAGCTTTTTTTATAACACAGCTGAAACAATGATTTGGATTTTGGTCATACTGCTTAGCATATTTGCTTCAAAATGGCAACAAGCCTAGACTGGCTATGCTTAGGAAGTGTGGGTATGTTCACCACAAGACTTATAAAATCTTAGGTAACTGCCTTTATGCTCACATATTATGTGTTATACTGAACTTCAAACTGTAGAAGTAGTTGAACAGTTTAAATGCTAAGAAATTTTCAGATTATGGTGAAATTTTAAATTTTTACCATATCTCAGTCAGATGGGTCATAATTTATGTAATCCATACATAATGGCAGGGATAATGGAGAAACAGTTATGTGGAGGGAAAGTAACACACCTTACCCTCAAACCAAGCCAGTTAGAAAAGGAATTAAAAGCAGAAGATCCCAATTCCTTGAAGTTGAATGATCCTTCCTGAAAATACACCACTGCACCTCTCAGTATAGAATACTGTGTGCCATGCCCTCAAAGCAGTGCAAAGTATTCTTTTCTTTTTTTCCGAATACTAAGGCGATTCATTGCTTAGCAGCAGCACTAATATTTACACATTTATGGATCTCATGATTTAGTAGCAAGCTTTGACTTCAATTAAACCTGACAGTTTCTGATAGCAAGAAGTCATTACAGAACTTCAAAAGCACTTGAACTGCAGCAAGATCTTTACAATTATCTATATACTATCTTTCAGCCTTTGCTGGCTCCTTGATCTTCTGTGGCAGCCCCAATTTCCCTGTCAACTTTGGTCTGCAAGAAGTTGAACCTTAAAGCATGTTATTTAAAAATAATATATATATGAAAATGCTGCGGTATATGATGGATTTCACCCAGCCTGACATTCTGTTTAGGATAAGTGTTTAATAAAAATTGCCCATGTGAATCATGTACTATTCCTGTATTGTTCATGAATCAATCCAAAAGCCATTTAAAAATTATTAGCATTAGGGAAATGTAATAGCTTTTTAACAGATTATTTAAATGACTGTAGCTCTGATTTCCAGTCATTTTATCCAAACAGCTATGGCAGAACTATCCCTGAAAAGGGAGTAACTTTCTGATTAAACTCTTTTGTTGTTGGATTTAAGAAATACTTTAGAAGAGAGAATTTCTCAATTATGTATTCATCTTTCAGAGCACAGGCATGGAGGGTATAACAATTTGATCAAACCCAGCTGAAATCACTAAGTGTCTGGAGGATTCATTCCATTCTTAGAATCTGAGTGAAGAAATCCTTTAAATAAATCCAGAGTAGAACAGACTGTTTGTTCAGACTGACCAGCATGTAAATCACTTCCTCGGAAGTCTCTGGTCCCTGCAGCTTGGCTTGCCTGGTACTTCTGTAGCATGATGCAAAAGTGCTTCAGCAGTACGTTTGTGCATTTTTGCAGCCAGATTATCAGTCCCTCTGATTCCTTGATTTTTGCTTTGTTGGACAAATGTGTCCTGATGAAATTGAAACCTGCAGATACCCTTATCTGCTCGTGTGCTGTTGGCTCTTTCCTGAGGTTGCCAGTGGCTGAATATTCCACCCCTTCCTCCTGTTCCAGGGAGAGTTTTTAGCCACGACAGTTGTGCTCGTGTTAAACAAATACAGCATTAGGTTTGCAGCACTCAAAGATGGAACCCCTTTCCATCAAACTGGGAAAGTTCATTACACCGAGTCTTCTAAAGTGATACCTTTTGTTCACTGTTGTTTTGAAGCACAGACTAGATTTTTTTTCAAAAATCACGGTCTTTTGGACAACTCTGCAGTTCACTGGTTATTTTTTTAATGAAATGTATAAATCTTTGTATTAATAATGAAAGCCACATAATGGGAAAATAATACTAAGACACCTAATACATGCCTAATTATTTGCAATGTGATTTAGTAGTAAACTAGTAAACTAGGACAGTGAGCTAGCTGTCTGATCATCTCAAAAAGGGACCTGTGGACCAACAGAAGTTCACTGATCACAGATGAGGAGCTGTTGCTTTTGCTTCCACTGTGTCTGTGGACCTATTCCTCCAGATCACGCTGCCTCACATTACAGCAGTGTTAACTACTCCTTTATAGGACAATTCTCCAAACATAACTAAAGCATTTGGGTTGTTAACAAATATAAAACTTTATATTTAGGAAGGTTTCACATCAGCACATTGTATTTTACAGAGAAGAAATAAAAATTCTTTAACATGAGCACGTTAATGAAGAAAATGTTGCATGCAGATGTCTGTTTGCCTATCATCCCATAAAATGACTGCATATTCTTGTTTGTATGAGTACTGTTAAACACAAATGTTACTGAAAGAGCATTCATTTAGGAAGGGTATAAACACAATATTAGAAACTTTTTTAAAACTTGTTTTCAGTGTTTACAAATTGAAGAGAAATTAAAAAAAAATTGTTCCAAAGTACTTTTTTTCACCTCAAGATGAGAAAGAAATATAGGTTCACAGCTGGCATATTATTTGTGATGTGGTAGTGAAGTGAAATTTGTGTCTCACATCATGTATCATTTACATGATACAAAGGAGTATATTTTTTTTTAATTTTTATTTGAAGGCTCTGTCTGGGCACAGTGGCCACCAATTTAATTTTTATTGCAGTGTATGGATAGCAAAGTCACATATCCTTATGTTAATGCAAAGGGCACAGGAAAGGAAGGGGAAAGTATAATTTTTGTTGTTTCTGTTGTCATTTGAAATTTCCATAGTGTCTGTGCACATTGGGTACCATTTCATTTTTATTGCACTGTGCTGATAGCAATGTCACATATCATTAAGTTAACACCAAGTTAGGAAAAGAAAAAAATAAAACCAATTCCCTTCCCCCACCTTCCTGCTATTACCATTGTTGGAAATTTTTTGTACTGTGTGAATATAATTTCTGGACGTTGGTGGAAATACTGAAAAATCTTATGTCCAATGTGAAAAATATATGCAATGTGAAAAAGATATAACAGTATATGTTTTTGCATTGCTTCATGTGAGAGTGGATAAAAAATACAATGCTACTCACATTTCTTGTTAGTAACATAAAAGTTTGTTCAATATCTAGAAATGGTTAATGTGGAAACAGGCGTTTTCCAGGAAAACCGGAATAATATCAGAATTTAATTTTTACTATTTTATTAAAATGCTTATCTCATCCATCCCAAAATAACTCCTGTGTCCACATCACTGTCTTTTAGCCCCTGAGTAGAGAATGTGGACCCCTCTTTTGGGACCTGCAGGGCTAATCTGTAGTTGTGGTGGACTTATCGCTGACTCGTGTAAATAAGTGCTACAAGGATGGACATGATGCCTACCTAGGGTGGAAGTGCCAGGCAGCTGTGTGGCTGCTCCCTTTTCCATGACAGATCAGCACTAACAGCAGGAAAGAGTACAGCCCTTGAGTTCCTTTGGGAAATTTGTACCTTAATATGATGAATCTATTGTGAACAATTGTCTCAGTGTTGGGGAACAAAATAGGTCAGCTTGTTTTATTTTATAATTTATTATTAATCATTTGGATATCAATGCCTCTTTATCCTTGATCTTTAGAGCGGCTCTGTTGTGGTCCTGTAAATTAACTTCCATTTTTAAGGAGCCACCCTCAAACAGACAGATATGGAGCTGACAAGAGGTGACAGGCTCTAGTATGATCCTTCTTAATTTACAACTTGGGTAGCTCTACTGGTTTGAGATAGACCCAATTCACTGTGGCTTGTGCCCTGCTGTCTAGGCAGGATACCCCAAGCTGGGTAACAAAGCTTTGAAGGCATGTCCTCTGAGGAATAGCTGAGCACTTTGGTTTGTCTAGTTTGGAGAAAAGCAGGCCGAGGTCCCTTTCAACTGAAATATCTATTCTATTCTATTCTATTCTATTCTATTCTATTCTATTCTATTCTATTCTATTCTATTCTATTCTATTCTATTCTATTCTATTCTATTCTATTCTATTCTATTCTATTCTATTCTATTCTATTCTATTCTATTCTATTCTATTCTATTCTATTCTATTCTATTCTATTCTATTCTATTCTATTCTATTTGATATGAGTCATACTTGAATTAATGGCTCCAGATACGGAGGCTACATCTATTGCAAACCTGAAATCTTTTGCATTGGTCTTGCAGTGACCTGGTGCTCATAGTGGAGATCAGGCCACAGAGGATGGTCTCAGAAAACACGTTCAGCATCTATAATGCCTCTTTCTGTTTTGTTGCACAGCATTTTGAATATGAACTTTTTTGGAGTATGTGTCTTAGCCCCTCTAAGGACCGACCCAAAGTTGGAGCTATACCAAGTTTGTCCACAGGCCTTTGGAGAGCCTGCTACTTGAGGTGGCATAAAACGGTTTCCAGGCTCTTCCACTCTTGACAAAGAGTAGGACAAAGAAGGAACTAGACTGAGATTTGTGGTCTACATGAACCAATCTGAATCTGGACAGGATAACCTCAGCCAAAACGTGTGCAGTGAAAGCTGTGTGATATTAAACAACCACAGGTGTATGTAATAGATTTTGCAGTGTCTTAATAGGCTATATCCCAATGAGCCACTTGAACACACAAATATGTGACAAATATTATGGTTTACATTTTTAATGCATTTCCTTGAGTGGGACTAGGAAACGCCTCTTCCTCG
Source organism: Acanthisitta chloris (assembly GCF_000695815.1). Taxonomy (NCBI): domain Eukaryota; kingdom Metazoa; phylum Chordata; class Aves; order Passeriformes; family Acanthisittidae; genus Acanthisitta; species Acanthisitta chloris. The sequence goes on from NW_008655760.1 coordinate 5,975, forward strand.
CCCATTGTCACAGGCTCCTTGTGTGCAATGGCAGCAACACTCTATCTTCAAAATATCATGTATGATGAAAGAGATTATAAAAGAAAGGCTGACCAGGGGATTCCCATGAGTCCTTCCATTCACACTGAATTTGAGATGTCAGCTCCTGTACTGCTGCTGCTGTTTCTTGGACAGTGTCTATGAAACAGACACCCTTACTCAAGTAACACAAGGGCAGTGGGGATGGCTTGCTTTGGAAGAGTCATTTGCAGTGTTGGACACAACCTTTGATGGTGCTGGTGTCCTTTTCTCCCTGCACCTTGAGTGAGACAGAACAAGTGTGAAATATTTTGTAGCAAGTATTAGAGAAAGTGGGATAAAACAACAGTTTTGGAAGAAATCCTGGAATGAGAATATGCTGCTGAGCTCTCTATCTGGAGAGGAAACCTGGAACCACCCTTTCCTTGCAAGATGCAGGACAAGCAGGCAAGTGTGTGTTTCTCCGTATGGGTTTTTTTTTTTTTTGAGTTGTGTATTTTCCTCTTGGCTGCAGTGGAACTCTTTCATTTTATATTGGTGCCTTCCAGAATATTTTTAAGCTGTGAAAAATATACTTATCTCAGGGCTCCACAAATGAACTATGATTTTTCCCCCCCTCCCTGGGTTTTTATTAAGCTTGGTGGGTCTAATTGCCTATTGCTCTACATCTTGTGTAGGCTGTTGTACTGGTGCCAAATGGATGCGAAATGTTGCCTAAAACTACAGACATGTCTCTGTCTGAGTTTGAGGTCTGGGTTCACACAGCAGAAATTGGTGTCCAAATCTTACAATTACAGTGTGGGCTGAGCCTCTCCAGATAGCAAGTGATACTACAGGTATTAATAAGCCGCTTTCTCTCCTTCTATTACCTCTGTAACAAAATGCTGAGAAGAATTTCATATAATCCTTTAAATTAGGGGTGATCGTATACAAGCACACACATATATCAGCATATATACAATTTCTCACTTTTTCAGTCAAAGACATTATACAAGTGCATGGTATCTTTTATATACATACACATATATATATAAGGTATTTAAAAATTACAGGCTTTTAGGGAAAAAATGTTAGTCTAGCATACTGGTACAGGACATGAATCTAAGTTTTGTGAAAACTGTGCTAAAAGTAATTTAGTTTCCTGGGAAAGAAGAAGCAGGAGAAATGTAGTATGTAAGAGGTTTAATGCTCTGTGTGTGCCTGAACCTTAGGTATCAGGGGAGTATTGTTTGCAAATGGGTTAGCTCTTTGTCCGGAAGGAATGGCCATATGGCTTCTTCCAGCAGTGGCAATTTAATTGCTTTAGTTGGACATGAGTCCTGGCAAATTTTGACAGCCAAAAGATACCATGCTGGTGTAAAAGGACTTGGATCTTGAGGACCAGCCAACACTCCCAGAGGGACAAAGATGTGAAACACCAGTTTCACATTTTTTAGAGTCCAAGAGACACCTGGGTAGGGCTGCAGGCTGTTGAGGTTGGAGAATAGGGTAAGCTGCCCATATTGACATAGCCATTACACATTACAAACATGATGACATAGAAATTACAAAGTTCAGATTTTGTAATATCAAACCCATATTGCAGTGGCTGTGGAATGGGAGAAACAATAGAGAATTGTACTCAGTACTAAATGTATTTTAATAATTTTTTTTATATGATTTGATTTCTGAAGAATCTCTTGTCAGCTTAGTCTCTGCTTTTTTGTGGCAGTCACAAAAAACATTGTCATAGACTGACTTAGAATGAAAATAATAGCAGGAAAAATGTTTTTTTTTCCTCTGTATGTTGAATACACTGCCCAGATCCCTTTGTATGTGCAGTCTGAAGACTCACTCATTAGATAAAATAGTAATAAAAAAAAATTATTAACCTATTAACATATTACTATTACTGTTACTGCTACTACTATGGCTGCTGCTGCTACCACTACTACTACTACTACTACTACTATTACTATTACTATTGCTATTATTACTATTACTATTACTATTATTTACTTCCTGCAATAAAATTCCTCCATGTAAAGCTCCGGAACAACTGTAATGGATGGTGATAGATACTGATCCTCAAATAAATTTAGGTTTTCTGTAAGAAACTTATCCTTGGGGCCCTCTGAGTAGCCTCTCTTTAGATGTGGCATCAATCCACACCTCTCATCTCAGGGACTCTTCAATGGTAACCAAAATTTGGTTTTGTTCCTTTCTTTACAAATAGAAAAAAGTGGGTACTGAAAATTTATAAACATTATCATGGTCTGGAAAACTGATTTAGAATAAAGTGTACGTTGAATAGTAACTGTCTTGATAGTAATAACAGGAAAACATAATTTGCCTGGATGCTATGTCAACACCTATTCACCCCTCATGCAGATGATATTACATTGAAAGGAAATTTCTCTCAGTTGGAGAAATAAGTATTTCACAATATGCAGAAAGTTAATTTCTCTGCTTTATGAACTCATGTGCTGATTAAAAAAAGAAGCAATTGTAATTGTAAAAAACTTTAGTAATACCATTCAGTCTGATAATCTATATTGTCAAGTTATGTTTAAAACCTGTTATGAGATTAAGCCACTAAAATATATCCAGTTCAAGGAAATTTCTTCAAATTTTTGTCATAGAAGAAAACAGATTTTTGAAACAAACATTCAGATTAATTGATTATGGGATCATTTAATGTCTAACAGCAAAGAAGAAATCTCAAACTATTAGTGCTGGGTGAAATCTTGAGTCATCACTTTTTGTAATCACTTCCTTAAATGTTTATATGTGTATATACAGACTAAAAATGACTTAATAACTTCAAGATTTAATCTGATGTTATTAAAACTTTTGCTTTTTTTACTGTATCTGACCAGTTTATGCAAATACTCTATTGCATCGTCTGTAAGTACCTTGCAATAGATGAAGTTACAAAGCTAGTTAAAAGCATATGTCTTGATTATAAAATGAACAGAATAATGTCCTACATGTCCTACAGAAGATATGCAATATTTAGTGAAAAAATTACAGAGAAACCATGCTGGTACTCCCTCCTCGTTGAAAGCTACTTTCACATTGAAAACACCTTTCAATGTGAAAGCAGCATCATGATACAGATAAAAAATTATTAGAATGGGCCAGAAATCAACAAACAAGTCTTGGAGAAACATTATCTTTCAAGACATCTAGTACAACAAATGCAATTATTGGTAACTTTCATATATCCTTACACTGGTGAACATTAGAGTTGTTAAAATGGTGTTTGGTAGTCTACTGAGTGTCTGTAATTTTCCTTGTATATCAAAGGAGTGGAAAAAATTATTTGGGAAGAAAATTATTACTTTTTTCCCTGTATTGATGATTGTATTCATAATAGCAACTGAAGCAATGTTGTGCCAACAAGTGACTTTGTCTGTTACCCAACAACCTTCTACCTGCCTCAAGGATATGCTCCTGAGATTGGCCCAGAAGGAGAGAAGTGGTCACTGAATCAAATACTTCTCTCTTTCTCTTAAAATATGCATCAGAGCATTTATCATAGGACAAGGCACACAGTCATGGGGAACTCCTTGCAGTAGCTCTCCTTGCAGATAAGGCAAGACCTGCAGATTTCCAGGGGGAAATCTTCTGGTCTTGCATGGTGCTGCAACTTGTGGTCCACAGGAGGAAGTTACTACCCGCTAATAGTTGATGCTGCAATATCTCCTAGTCTGTTTTAGTGACAAATGCCCTCACTTAGTTTAAAGAACCACCGCCAGCAGTTTAAGAGCCATTGGCTTTGGTGAGCAGCAAACAGGCTAAGGCTGGTCTTTACTTTGTTTTATAGAAACACATGAAAAAAGCCCCTACTGCCATGATTACAAGGGACTAGTGATCCCTTTCCATAAATTCAATTTGTTCATAACCTTTTGGCACAGACCATAAATAACCTTCATATATTTCACACACATGGACACATGTAATAAATTACATGAACAATGTATATAAATGTATATTTACTTCACAAAAATACAAACTAAATATAAAGTACCTTATGAACAACCCATCTATTATCAAAAGGCTAATTTCCTTTTCCAATCAGTTACCAGATTGCATGCCTAGCTGCTTCTTTTTCTATGCCACAGTACTGATTGCAGATACAAAGTGGTAGCAAGGAAAATATTAGTCAGTGGGCACTGTCGCTTGTTTCAGCAGAGGTGAAAGAAAAAAAGGAAAAGGGAGACTGAAAATATGGCTCTTGGAAAAGCCTGTATGACTTTCTGAAGCTGGTTATGAATTCTGGAAACAAAAAAAAAAAATTAAAAAAGAAGCCATTTTTATTTTTGAAAATTGTTCTTGGTGAGCTTGCTTAATATGTTTTATTGGCACAAATAATTAGTAAGATAATGGTAGAAAAAAAAATTCTAAAAGAACATGTCAGAATTCCAAAGTGCTAAATCAGAAAGCACTTATCAGAGAGAATAATTGTTCTTCCTCAGTTTTATATCTTAAAGTATCCTATAGGAATTAAGAGGATAACAGTCTGACTGCAAAGTTACTGTGGTTTTTTTTGCAAATTGCTCTTCATGCTTTGAAAATTGGAAAATATGTCCTGTCTGTTGAATCGGATGCTTCAGTTTTTAAGTAATATAATTAAAAATATTGATGACATTTAAAGTAGAAAAATAACTGAAAGTGGTATATATAAGAAAATACTGAAATTTGTTACATGTTTCAATGTCAGCACAATTTCGTGCTGAAGATTCAGGGAAAGAAAAAAGGTTAAAGTCATAGAGTATTAAATTTTGATTTTTGTTCAAAATAATAATAATAAAAATTTGCCTTCCAAATACAATGATGCTCCTTTGCATTTTCAAAGGGGAAAAAAAGAATTGTTAAACAGTAGGAATTAGAGACATCTAATTTTCTGGGCACCTGATCTACCACCTTTCTGGGCAACCTGATCCAGGGTCTCACTATTCTCATCTTAAAACACTTCCTCCTCATATCTAGTCTGAATCTACCCTCTTTCAGTTTAAAGTCATTACCCCTGTCTTATCACTCCATACCCTTGTCAAAAGTCCCTCACCAGCCCTCTTGTAGTCCCTTTAGATGCTTTAAGGTCTTCCTGGAGCCTTCTCTTCTCCAGGCTGAACAAACCCCAGATCCTCAGCCTGTCTTCATAGGAGGAGTGTTTCAACCCTTGTGGGATCCTCTGGACTTGCTCCAATAGGTCCACATTGTTCTTATGCTGGGGGCCTCAGAGCTGGATGCAGTCCTCCAGGTGGGAGTTGAGTAGAGGGGCAGAATACCCTTCCTCAATCTGCTGACCATACTGCTTTTGATGCAGGCCAGGAAACTGCTGGCTTTCTGGGCTGAGAGTGCACATTCTAAGGTCGTGTCCAGCCTTTCATCCATCAGTATCCACAAGCCCTTCTCCTTAGGCCTACTTTCAGTACACTTGTGCCCCAGTCTGTATTGATACTGGGGGTTGCCCTAGCTCAGATGCAGGACCTTATACTTGGTCTTATTGAACCAGATGAGGTTGCTACAGGCTCACTTCTCAAACATCCAGATATCTTTGGATCGCATCCTGTCAGGCACACAACTACACTATTCAGATTTGTGCTGTCAAAATATGAGTGCAAACAGTGAAACGGGAAATAAACACACAGTCAATAGAATTGAAACTACTACATGGGTCCCCACAGATGTAACTATGATTACATAATCTCAACTGGCTACCTTTCAACAGGACTTGGAGTTTATAGCCAAATTCATGTGGAGTAAGCTGGCCATAACTCCTATGCCTCCATGTTTCCCCTGAAACAGCTGGAAGTGATCCTTCTTCAGCTTGATTTGTTTTCATAAGGGTTTAGAAAAGTACAAAGTTAAGGTGAGACGTCAAGAACTCAAAGAAATTTTGGAACTGATACTCTGCCAGATAACGTAAATAGGTTACAGCATACACTGACAGGCCAGGAGTAGTCAAGAAAGATCAGAGCAGCTATGAGAAATCAAAATAGTTAGGGATCTGTATGATATTATGTATGATACAATTAAATTAATTACCAGTGCAAATGGTACATGTGTAGACAATAACATTTGCTAAAGAGAGGGGACGGATGGGTTGAATGTTGAATTTCCATGTTTCTTCCTTTCTCCACTACATTAAGTCCCATGTGAAAGGAGTGTTGTTTCTGACCATACATTTCATGGGAGTTTTTTTAAGTTAATGGAGATTCTGCAAATTAATCTGAAATGCTGTAGCATAAGCCAATGGATTATATTTTCAATTAAAATTTCCAGACATATCTCTCTATTTTCTTTTTCACATTTTCTGGTGGTTGTGATTAAAGTTTTAAAATCAACACTAGTTGCCACACCAGTGTCTGAAATACTGCAACAATTTTCTCCTATAAAGCAGATACATCAGGTTAAATATTTGTATGACAAAGCCAGGATTTTTTTTCACCATGATTACTCTTAAAAACCCCCAAATATTTAAAGATTGCTATTATATCTCATGCTCAAGAGTTAACAATACTCAGAACTTAACCTTTTTCCAATGAATAGGCTCCCCCAGTATTTTAACGTATTATTGTTTCTAAATTCTATTCCAAAGTCACTTTTCACAGAAAATAAAGGTGCAGCTTTAACAGGCTGATCTATGACATGAAAATGATGAAGCAATTTGAAGCATTCAGTGATAGTAAATTGCCAGGACTGAATAATCTCCCTCCAGAATTCTGAATCTAGAGATGTGTAAAGTACAGTATGTATAAATAAGAATATGCTTGTCTTTAAGATAGTAATAATAATATATAACAATCCCCCATCATAAACTTGAAAGACACTAATATGACTTCGGTGTTTTGAGTTTCATTTAAGAAATGGTCTGAAAATCCAGACTCATTTTGATGCTGGAAAAACTCTTGAGTATTCCTAAGAAGATGATAATGCAGGATTCAGAGAAGTATAACGTGAAAGGATGAAAACATTGTCTCTTCTGTAAAAAGCATCTCAATTAGGGCAACCCAGGGAAAAGTAAGCAGGCAATAAAAACCCCCTGGACTTTCCAAAATCTTATGGCAAGGATAATGTAAATCAAGTGTTTAAGGAAATAAATTGTTGTGTGGGAAGGAAGAAACTTCTACCTTGGATTAAACCTGGTATTATTTTTTATTTTTAGTGATTCAGTCCTCTACCCTTAGAATGAAGGTACATTAAAATTGTACTGACACATAGTTAGGATGGATAATCACCTCTGCTGTATTTCTCTGGTTGTGCCCATATATGCTGACTGGGATGGAGAAGGTAAGAATTAGCTATGGCCAATAAGTTGCTTTGAGGGACTGTAAAATTAATATGGCCAATGGTAGGCTGAGGAGGCAACCATTGATCTCTGTCTCTGCCTGCCCTTGCAGGGTCCCACACTACATGGCAACCTGTCTGTCTGTCCGTGTCCAAGGTGAGGCTGTGTCTGCTCATGAAAAATCACACTGCCTGTGGAGACTTGTGCAAGGTTTACTTGTGAGGAGCAGTGAGCCTACTTATGTTCAGGCAATCCTATATTTAAAAGAAAAGCAATAACTCAACTAGGAATTAAATAAGTTTTTGTTTCGGTGCTCTAAACATGCAAATAACACAGGAATCAATGGTGTATTTTTGTACTAACATCAATATGTTTTGTGTTGGACCTCAGTCTGAAACTGACTCACCTTGGATTCACCCAAAGTCTGTAGAAAAGAAGATTAGTGGAGTGGAGGTAGGTAAACAACAGAGCTGTATTATGCAGACCCACAGACAAAAAATAGAAGTGCACATTGGTGGACAGAAATAAGATAAATTCCTCTGTCTGGCTTGAAATCAAAATCGAATCCAGCCCCATTCAGTGAAATATTTCAGCTGTATTTTTAAAAAGGTTTGGTCTAGTTCATTGCTATTATTCACAGTAGCTACTCAAATAGATGGATAAATATGTGACTATTTAATCCAACTACTTTTCCAGCTTTGAAACCATACAAATGAGTGCAAAGTTTGGCTAGCTAAAATTAATCAAATGTAATGCTTCATGCTGTACAGGAACCTTTCTGCCTGAAGAGGTCAGGAAGGATGTACTTTCCCATCTTAATCGGTAACCTCAGTTTTATTTTTCATCAGCTGACATGTTTTTGAGGTACTTGCTCAGTAATGCTGAAGATACAATGTGTCACTACCTAATTCTTTGTGGCAGAGGTATTAGTACTCCAGTTAGGGAAAATATTTAACACCCCAGGAAACATGAAATAGTTGTACTCTTTCCTTCTTATGCATTAGGCTAAATCACTCCTTTGTGATCCTCCAAATTTTGGTCTACTAACAATTTCAGTCAATCAAATGTAATTTTTAAGGTATCCAGCAATACTCTATGCTTGTGCTTTACCTATTATTAAAACACAATCAAGCACAAAAGTGATGCAGGGCACTTGTCAATGGCAAATTTCCTTCACATGTAGGTAAAATTCTTGTCAAGTACACTCTTGTCAAGTACACCTCAGCCTAATGAGAAAGCACATGTGTTCTTACAAACAAGAACCACAACTCCTGTCAAATAATGTTTACATATCAAGGATGCAGAGTACAAAGCAGACTTAACAACAATCACATTTTGAGCAGAATTCACCTTCTCACTCTAACGTTTTGAATGTGGTATCTTAGAGAAGATCACACAACTTGTTTACCCCAGGAACAAAGGTTGTTTTCTGAAAGCTGACAGTTTGCTGACAGGTATGATGAGCATTTACTTCAGGCTTGTAAAACATATTCATCAAACTTTTTCCTATAGATTCAGTCCAAGAAGGATTGCTGGTTTTATTTTTTGAGAAATGTTTTACATAACTGAGGAGCTCTGAATGTGTGTACACTTTGAATGTAAACCACCACCTATGCTGTTTTTTTATTTGTAATATTAGAATCATAGAATCATAGAA
>NW_008655761.1:0-10337 GCF_000695815.1 Acanthisitta chloris
ACTAAGAAAAAAAAGCAACCATGTGATGTTAAAGAAAAAATCTGCTGGGGAAATTCTGATCCTAGCAGCTTCTTCAGGATGAAAATTTCTCCCACTGAGAAAATTAAATGAGAGGGTGGCACCATAGAGAAAAGATCCAGCACCAGCTAAGTGAACTGAAACAAGTGAATTAGAAAAACACAAAATAAATGATTATAACTAGTATGGGAAATAAACATTCCTCCCACAAACCTGCCACATATGTTGGCAAAAACTGACAAGACAAAATGATTTGTGACATTGATTGAATTACATTTGAGTAAATAATGCTGCAAATATCATTATACATTAGAATCTATTATTAATCAGAATTTCTTTAATATAATGCGACATTTCACTTTTGCCTTTTAAGAAAAAATCACACATGCGTAAGTTTCCCTTAGAACTAGATAAAATATTTATCTGAAACGTCAGTCAAGCTACGGAGGGGAGAGAACAGAAGATAACACTCCTTTTCTGAGTGTCACTGTCAACATGGAGTAAGTTCTAGAAACCAGCTTACTCTAAAGCACGTGTGCCAGCATCCAAGGTGATTATCGGATTTGGCAGGCAAACTGAAAGGAATAAGACCCTTGTTTTAATAGAGTAAATTTTCTGGTCCATTTACTAGTGAGAAAAAAGGAGAGGGACATTAAGGACAGGAATATCCAGAACAATGTAGTGCTTGGTAAAGGAAGACACACAGGGAACCCAATGTTCAGTATAAAAAAGTTATGCATCTGTTTTGAAGTTAATTTAGCAGTTCAGAATAAGACATGTTTCAAAACTCACAATGTTGATACTGCTTTAAAACATCTTCCATAGCAATTCCGTAGCTAGAAATACATTGTGGGTCTTTAAATTTCTTTGATCTACAAAATGTAAGTTTTTTAAAACTTGGCCTTCTACAATATGCATACTATCTGGATTTTTTTTAGGTTTCATATGGCCATATGGTCATATAGACTTTTTAAAATAGATTTTCCAAATTTAGATCATACATTCTGAGTCAGCACTTTCTCCATGGCATTTAGTCAAACAATCTGAAAATAACAATCATTTTTTGGCCCTACAGTTGTGTTGTATGATTTATGTAGCATTATAGAGAAACACACATTTTTAAATGCATATGAATGTCAAGTTTACATCTTGAGATTTACAAACACCAATAACCCCACCGTATTGCTGTTTGCTTTTAAACAACTAAACCTGGGAGCCAAACTACCTGGTGTCATCTAGGGTATTGGAGACTGTAATACACAGAAAACTGGAAACCTGATAGAAAGACATTCTGAATTTAAAACTAAACTAGTGGATTCCAAGCTCCTTTGATCATGCACCCCTATATAATTTATACATTACTTTAATATACCACTATATGAATACATTATGTATAGTATAAAATATTTTTCAAATAGAAATTACAAGAGGATGAGATACGGACAAATTAAATACTTTCATTTTATTAATTCATTTATTAATGTTAGAAAATATATTTTCTTCTTGCACATCAGTGGATTGTCTTGTGCCTTGCCGATTTTGGAGACTGCTAGGCTAGACCACTGAGGAATTACAGAAGTTCTTTATAGGTTGTTTCCACCTCATCTGAATGGGGCCTACCGTAAGTTACAACACTTTCATCCTCAGCAACGTCTCCCTAAATTTTTTTCCCCCAGTCTTAACTATCCAGCAGTTTACAGAGCTGTTGCAAGCAGACTGCATCTATTGCCTCTGCAACCACTCATACCGTCCCCAGTGTTGGCAATTAGCAATCATAGTCTTAATTAGCTTGACCCACCTGGCTATTTTGCTACTAATAAATCAATTAATTCAAATCACATGGAGGAACTTCTGTGTAGTACTATAGCTTAATCACTACTGGTCATCCTTGTATATGATGGTTTTATGTGCTAGCAAAACTTACTATCCAGGCTGAATTTGTATTCTCCACTGATATGCAGTCTGTCAAGCAAGTATGGAGTGTGCTTAGTATTTTTAATGTATGTGGGGATTTAGTAAAAACCTCGACAGAGTGCAGAGGAGAAGCTTGGGATGTAAGCTATAAACACTTTGGCACATTGAACTGGATGATCTTTACTTCTCCCTGAATGGTATGGATACTGCTCATTGGGGGTCATTTGTTAGTTTTTGATGTGAGAAACAGAAGCTTCTAAAACCAGGGTATCTTTGTCATTGGGATCTCTGAGGAGTTTCTTTCACATTTTTCCTCTAGAAATATCTGCTCCCTTGGGGGCTATTGAGCTATGTGATCTTGTACTTATATCCAAAGGTCTTCTCTTCTTGTCTTCCATTCTTTTTGGAAAGCAATTGCCTGGCTCTTTCTTTATTCACCTTTCTTAGCCAGTATCAAGAAGAAACAGACAAAAAACAATACCCCAGGAACAAAAGACATTTTATGGTCTGGCTTTTGCTTCTTAAGCATGAGTATATATTTTCGCAGTTGGCTCCAGGTCAGTCACGCAGAGTTCTGCCAAATATGCTTTTTCTGCCATCACAGTCATTTTCCTTGTCTTCTCCTCCTACATAAGGTGCCTGAATATCACTTTGCCCATAACAGGTTAGTCAGCTTCACATTAAACTCACTTTTCCTCACAAAAAATGAAGCATGTCCTCTTCTGTACTGACATACCTTCCCTTTTGGAATCAAAAATGAGTGCAGTATTACTGAAAGTATAGAAAGACACGCAGAGATCAGTAGCTATGGAGTAGTTAAGCTGTTGGTTAGAGCTGCAGATGTTCATAGTCAGAACCTTTCACCACTTCCTGAAAATCTTGAGCAAATACCTGAGAAAACCCCTTGTCTCCATTTTCAGAGACTGATCAGCTTGAAGGTGTATAGGAAAACAGTATTTTCAGGGCAGAGGAAGAAAGGAGAGACAAAGACTAACAAGGAGGTCAGGGGTTTAGCAAGACTAGGTTTTCCAGCCAAGGAGTTAGTAGTCCATAGGAATCTACTTCCTGAAGACTAGAAACAGCACTATTTTGAGTAGCAAAAGCCTGATATTTTATGTCCTTGCAGCTTTGAGTCTTGTAATGCTGCATTGACATTTGTCAGGTTTCTAATAAGTAAATAATCTATTAAATTAGCATAATACTTTCCAACTTGAGAAAAAATGGAAAAGGCTGTTATAAAATACGGAGTACTTTCAACTCATGCCCTACACTGGCAGTATGAAAGAATACAGAAAAAATCCCATGGGCTTCTATACCTTTCATCTAGGGTTCCCTCTGAAGCTGAATACTCTCTGACTCTCAGTTTATTTCTGCAGGCCTGAGCTTGTTCTGCTGTGGTGCCCTGTGCATTACTTAGTATTTGTGTTTGTGGCAGCTCTTTGGTCTCTTTATGCTATTTTTCACTCCGATATTTAGTGAGTACATAACTTCTGTGGACATAGCGTCTTTGAAACACAGGCCAAAAATTTCGAGGATTTCTAGCAGGCTAAATATTTTGCCATGTGTGTTTTCCTCCGAATATTTGTTTTCTATAATCAGTGACCCTACAACTGACCCTAACATGATCTTTTTTTCTGCCAGTATCAGTCTCTCAGCAGCTAACTAAATTCCTCTCGGTGTCTTCTCAGTGACTGCTGTCCATCCTTCCTATGTGAAAATTGCTCCCGTCTTCCTGACAGGCCCCTTTTTTCTTCTTCATGGTCTTGGAGATTTGTCACTTTCTTTGCTTCAGATTTGCTGATTTCTATAAATATTTCTCTTTCTAGCCACTTGTAATCTGTTGCTCTGCAGATTTTCCTCTTCCTGATGTTGAATGCCTTTATACCCAAACTTCACACACCTCGGTGAATCAATAGTGTCCACTATGTAGTCGGTGCCTTCTCCAAGTGATGGATGGATGGATGAAAGGAAGGAAGGAAGGAAGGAAGGAAGGAAGGAAGGAAGGAAGGAAGGAAGAGAGAGAGAGAGAGAGCGAGAAAAAGGAGTGTTAATGCCTTTTCATTGCTGGTAATATTCTGAAGTAATATAAACTAAATAGACCTAGAGTAGATTGTAAATTGACCAAGAGCCTTTTTCGCTCCCAAATGTTAGAAAGGCATATGATTTGCTAGTTGCATTTGAATGGGGATTTTTTGAGCATTCTTTTAGGGTAGGAAGAAAAGCACCCACACAGAAAATTAAAAACCGTCTTAGATATCATGACCATAACCACAGCATTTTATTTTACTGCATGATGCAACTCATAGTTGCATGGTAGTTCTCCAATGTAAAATAATTTGTCTGCTTTTCCCTAATAGCTATGTTGTATTTAGTATAATTTTTTATAGTGTTACAATCTTAAGGGAAATATTTCTTCAACATACAGAACTAAGTGAAAATGAAATTTAAAAGCATCAAAGACTGTCTTAGAAGCAAAAGGAAAAAGGTGTTTGAGGGCAGGCAAATGAGATTACAGCAAAACCCAAGAAATACTGTAAAAACCCCTCTGTAAAGGATTTGAAAACCAGTTGAATAAATCACTCAAATCAGGAAATAAAATGTGTAAATTGCCTTGTGGAAAAGGATCAACTTGCTATGCCAGAAACAGAGTGATCAGATGCTACATTTTAGTTGCAAAAATGACATAAAAATTAAAAGTAGGAATAAGCGGCATAGACTGTGTCCTTCTCTGTTGTCCATTCCTGTTTACTTCATTTGCAAGCTCTTATACTTCTTTATACGTTCTACATGCTCAATTTTTTTCCTTTCATATAACAGAGAACTTCACAAACATGATCTGTTTGCCTTGCATCTTAATTGCCATTTGCCTGCCTTTGGTACAAGGCATTGAATGGATTCTGTACACTGAGGTTTTTCATTACTCCTCTCACAACTGTATATCAGCAGCATCTCACTTGCGTAATTCATATCTCTCATCTGTAGTGCTCTTCCTAACTGCAGAAGAGTGTACACTGGAGTGTTTTAGAATATTTCTATACCTATATAAAAATTTATTCTGCCCTATGCTTACATGAGATGTAACAAAGTCAGGATATGTATCTTGTATCCAAAGCAGAAATTGGTTAAAATTTTCACAGAATTTCACAGCCCCAAAAAAGCTTGATATACTATATGGAAAAGAAATTTTATTTTTACATAAACTTCCCTGAAGTTGAGAAGTAAACTGCTTCCTGAAATGAACTACTAGTTCCTTCTAAGAGGACTGAAAGCAGCTACCTTTTTTCACTTCAGGCATTTAACAAAATTTTGAGTATGATCTATTTCAACTTATCTGACCTTCTATCAATGTTACTAAGGGAAACCAAACACAGAATTTATTTTAATATACTACAAAAAATGAGACAGTCAAAATACATAGGAAATGTCTGCAATTTCTTTTAAAGTACAAAGACTTGGTCTGAATTTGTTTGTAGTTCCTTACACTAAAGCGCTCTATGTTTGTGGAAATCAAAGAAAAAGTACCTATTGGTCTTAAGTAGCAACAATAAAAATAATGTTGTTTTCAATCTTGCTATTTACCCCAAATTACACTGCCTAAACAGCAGACAGAATAGACAACAAATGGGCATTCTCTACCCTCACTGGAGACCTGTTTTGCAAGCACACACCTAAGTTTTTACCCTGAAGGGGGGGAAAAAGAAAAGAGCCATAATCTGAGGTGTCCAAAATAAACTATTCAGGATCTGTAATAGCTGTATGTCTCTTTAATCCGAAGTATTTTCCTCCCTAGCTCTCAGCACCGAAACCTGACTGCCAGTAGAACTGATTTTAATGACAAATGATTGAGGGAAGTTCACAAGACACATGAACTTTGCCACAAATTACCAAACGGGGATGAGGTATGCCCATTCCCTGTATGCCCTGGTTCCTGAGTTCAGCATTAAAATATAAGGTGAATTTATTTAATACTCTTGACCTACCTAACAGATTTGCTTTACAGATCCAAGCTTTCCTTTCTGTGAAGTTTGCATTCCCTGCATGATTTCTCTGCATTTATTCTTGAGGGTCTATACTAAGAAAGAATACTGTAACCAATTTTATATGCTGAGCAATTTTTAAAAGTCAAATTCAGATACCTAGTACTGTCTGCTTGACACAAATTAATTTCCTCTAATAAATGTGTACGATTAGCAGCTTTGCAAGTGTATGTATCTTTGGGCAGCCTTTACCTGAAAGCTGTCTGATTCTGCTGTTTGACTTTTATTCTTTTTGCTTACATAAACACATTTATGCAAATACATAGGTTTCTACCCTGAACATACAGTCCTGTAAGTTTCACGGATTTCCAATTTTGTCTCTGATATGACATGCATTTAGTGAATATCATACTGGATAGATCTCTTATTTAATACTGTAATAACAATTAGTATCTTCAAAGATTTACAAGAAGGCAAAACAATCATCCTGCTCTCAGTCATAGAATCATAGAATCAACCAAGTTGGAAGAGACCTCAAGGATCATCGAGTCCAACCCTACCATGGTTACTAGACCATGGCACTAAGTGCCACATCCAGTCTCATCTTGAAAACCTACAGGGATGGTGAAACCACCACCTCCTCATCCAGCCCATTCCAATGTCTGATTACTCTCTCCATAAAAAATCTCTTCCTAATATCCAACCTAAACCTTCCCTGGCAGAGCTTGAGTCTGTGCCCTCTTGTCCTACTGCTGATTGTCTGGAAGAAGAGACCAACCCCCACCTGACTCCAGCCTCCTGTCAGGGAGTTGTAGAGGGTGATAAGGTCACCCCTGAACCTCCTCTTCCTGAAATTATTGCTTCCTGAGGATACTATGATTTAAGAAATCCACAGACTTAAGTATCACATGTTATTTCTGGGCCATACAGATATCTTTACTGTGGTTAGTGGTCTGTAAGACAGCGCAAAAGACTTCAATTTGATTCCCTGCTTTTGCTCACTTGACCAAACAGATAGTTGTGTTTGTGCCTATATAACATCTTTCAGCTAAGACCCTCTGATGATGCGCAGCAGGAAAATATAAAGCTGTTGCTATTCATGGGATGATTTTACAAATAAGGGGGCCATGCATCAAATACAAAAAAATCCAAAATAAATTTTTCAAACTTGAGAATATGTTATTATGGGAAATCTAGTCTTTACTAATGTTAAGTGAATGTACAGCTCCATGTCAAGCTTAACAGACCTTAGTATCCTCAAAAATTGTTATCCTAGATAGGTCTTAGAAGATAGTTTTCAGAGAAAAATTCACAAGTTTTCACTGGTTTCTCAATGTAACTCCACTGTGCTTTATTGGTAAGGCTGTAGGTAAACCTGAATGAGTAAGATTTTCTGGATAGAAGCTCATTCTGCATGGAAGTAACAGACTATCTACAATGGGTTTCAAGAGTCTCATGTAAAAGCATTTGTTAGTCTGGTTGCTGTCCAATTCAATAACATCTGTACCATTTTTTAACTGACCTGACAATCTTTGGATCAGCAGAGTCACAACTACATGGTTCAGCTGTGTCTTGAAACAGATGGCACGGAACAGAGGAATTTTGATGATTATAAGGTTGACCACAATTTTAGTAACAACTTTGGTGACAGAGTGTAGTATATTTTATACAGTCTTGATAAAATGAAAGGGGCTAAGAAAGGTTTGTTCAGACATTACTGACAAAGAAAAACACAGAGAAAGGTAAAAATAACTTTGAAAAAGTCAAGTATCTTGGATATTGTGTACCATAGTAATACAGATGAGTATATCAAGTTAGAGTGGTACATAAACTGAGCAGATCAGCATGATATCAAAAGGCACATGCCATTTTGAGCTGCATTACCAAGAATATTGTAAATCAAATACACTAGGTAATTACTCTATTGTCTATGGATCACATGAAGTTTCAGCTAGAGAACTATTTGCAAGTAAGAATACTGAACTTGCTGGCACTTACCGTAAGTTGAGTAGTACTCAGGGAAAAGCAACAAGAGTGCTAATAGTTTTCAGAAATACAACCTGTGAGAAATGCTTGAAGGAAAAGGCATCGTTGGGTCTACGAGGGAAGTGGAAGTTTTAAAAGAACACGTGAGAGTTCTTCCAGTGTTCAAAACTCTGCTATGAAGCCTGTCAGACAGGACTAGAAGGAACCAGTTTCTTTACAGGAAAAAAATATTGTGATTAGCTATCACAAAAATCTAGCATTAAAGGCAGTGAAGTATTGGAGTAGGACACTTAAGGAGGGTGTAGAGGGAGTTTTTAGAAAATTCTGAAACAACATCTCATAGAGATGTTCTACCCATACTGTATCTTGTCTCAAAATAGATTAGAAGTCCTGAGATTTGGTCCATATCCAAAACTCTGTAATTCCGTTTATTTAAGGTGACATACAGACTGCACTGATATAGTTTAAAAAGAAGTAACATATCTTTGTTTGCCATACACAGTGGTGATGTGATGCTGGATGGTTTGTGTCTCTTGCTCACCATCACAATACCTGCTTTTCATCTAAAAGGCACGATGCCAGTAATTTGTTGCTATTTTATATTGATGGATTTACTTCTCCTGTTTAAGTAATTAAATTTAGAACCTAAATCTAGTCTTTATAATAATAAAATGAAACATTTTTAAAGCCTGGAGGTGAGTAAGACAGTTTTGAATAAGGGAAATAGAGAGTGAAGTATAATAAGAAGTATCTCACTATACATTTGTTTTGATGCCACTCTGTTACAAAATGAGATACTCTGAGCTACTTGCACTTTGGATGAGTAACATTTTCCTCTGGAGTCTGGAAAAATGTATCTGTTGGTATGTTTCTACAACAATTTTCCTGACTAGATGCTTCCTAAAACTATACATGGAGGACCAGATGTCTGTGTCCATCCTCTGCATATATGTGGCACTCCAATTAAAGATCATACTGCCTTTCATATATAGAATTTATTTTAGCTCCAGTTTTAAAGCAATTATTTCAATTCCATTCACATCTCTGACAAATCAGTAAGCAACACGTGTGTGTGTATGTGGCTGCTCTGTAGAAGGAATAACAACATAAAAGAAGCCACAGAAGTTACAAGGAAGTACTTTTTGTCTTTTAAGAGAAATATGTGAAATGAGAAGAATGTAGACCGTAACTATCCAGCTTCCTTTTGAAAACTGTGACTTGGACTGTGTTTCAACCTTTCTTTAAACTTTTAGGCAGAAGGGGAAAAAAAGGCCGAAAAGAGAAGAAAACATATTGAAACCCTAACCTATCCTATATTATTAAAGACTGAAACAGGAAATAGCAATAATGTTATGGGAGGCACAGACAATAAAGCTTGGATTCGTGTACTTTCCACACCATCAAAACCCACAAGACTGTTGCTGCTAGGCATATGCATCTGAAGCAACAGATTCTGAAGCTAACTCCATGATTTTTCAGTTGTAGACTAGAGAATAGTAAAGCTGGTATTCTAAGTTAAAATATTTTATTTGCTAGCCATGTCACTGAACTGAAGATGCCGCGTAACTGCTAATTTTGTAATAGTTGTCATAGTTCTTATCTTGCAGCTTGTGGCAGTTCTTTTGTAGTAGTTTTCTATCAGTGCAATATCCATTAATTGGCAGTGAAGGTCAGGCAGAAGAAACTTGTCCTCATCAAAGCTATCTGTGAAATAACGTTGCCACCTTGGATTGATTGGAAGAGGTTGTAGAATTGTTTAAAATATAAACTTTATGGTGTCTAGATCACAAAGATAAAAAGAGTATGAATAACTTCTTTTATTCATGTGTATCAAATATAAAATGGCTTTTAGTTCTACACAGTGCATTTGTTTGCAGAAGTCATAGGGTGGAGGATACATACATACGGAAGCTTTTCAGACGTACGAAGAAATCAGAAATAGAGGATCAAATTGAAATGTTTAGCACATAGAGTATATTTTACAAAGAACATCTCAGCTGCTACAGACTCAGTGTCCTAGTCTAAAACCAGCCACGCTTTCTGTGAGAGTATTTCACGGAGAAGAGTTTCTTGCAGTCCTTAAAATGGTAAAATCTTTTGTTTCTTCCTTAGAGCCATTGTCCTCCTCGTGTCTAGAACTGTTCTGTACAGAGGTATTCAGTAACAGTACTGGTAGAGTGAATTATACAAGTGTAAATTAACTTTTTTAGTAAAAAGTCACATTTCTATATGCTTGAAATCAAATATAGTGAAAAACTCTCCTGCCCTCCATAACTGAAACTCACAAACTAGAAGTTACCGATGCTGAAAGACCCACATTTGAATCTTGAATTGACTTCAAAGATTTTCAGGTTTTTAAAAGAACCATTTATCCAACTGTTCACTATTTCCCTTATTCTTCTTATCCATCCATCCACATATGGAATAAATTCCTTCTATTAA
>NW_008655762.1:0-203 GCF_000695815.1 Acanthisitta chloris
CGGGCCGGGACACCCCCCGGACTGCCCCCTGAGCCGTGTGTCCCTGCCGTGGTGTCAGGGCTGTCCTTGTCCCCTTCCTGCGCCCCCCGATCCCCTCGGACTGACCCCGTCCTTTCCCAGTGCAAGGACTGTCCTCCGCGATCCCCCTGGGCTATCTCTGTCACCTCCTTGTGCAGGGGCTGTGCCCCCCACCGATGCTCCCA
>NW_008655763.1:0-1226 GCF_000695815.1 Acanthisitta chloris
TGTCCCCCTGTCCCTGTCCCTGTCCCCCTTGTCCCCCTGTCCCTGTCCCCTCATCCCCCTGTCCCACTCTCTCCCTCCCTCTGTCCCCCTCTCCCCCTCTTGTCCCCCTGTCCCTGTGCCCCCTGTCCCTCTGTCCCCTTGTCCCCCTGTCCCTCCAGGCCCAGCTGAGTCCCAGTAGTGTCCCAGTACACACTTGTGGTGCACGAGGGGAGTCCAAGGGCTACACCCTCCAGCATCGTGGGGCACCCTGGGGGGCACTGGGGGCTGCTGTGGGTCACAGGGGGCTCTGTGGGGCACAGTGGGGTCTCTGTGGGGCTGCTATGGGTCACGGGGGGCTCTGTGGGGTCTCTGTGGGGCTGAGCTATGGGTCACAGGGGGCTCTGTGGGGTCACAGTTGGGTCTCTGTGGGTCTCTGTGGGTCAAGGTTGGTTCTCTGTGGGTCTCCACGGGTCACAGTTGGTTCTCCGTGGGTCATGGTTGGTTCCCTGTGGGTCACAGTTGGGTCTCTGTGGGTCTCTGTGGGTCAGGGTTGGTTCTCTGTGGGTCTCTGTGGGTCACAGTTGGTTCTCTGTGGGTCTCTGTGGGTCAGGGTTGGGTCTCTGTGGGTCAGGGTTGGTTCTCTATGGGTCTCTGGGGGTCAGGGTTGGGTCTCTGTGGCTCTCTGTGGGTCACAGTTGGTTCTCTGTGGGTCTCTGTGGGTCAGGGTTGGGTCTCTGTGGGTCAGGGTTGGTTCTCTATGGGTCTCTGGGGGTCAGGGTTGGGTCTCTGTGGCTCTCTGTGGGTCACAGTTGGTTCTCTGTGGGTCTCTGTGGGTCAGGGTTGGGTCTCTGTGGGTCAGGGTTGGTTCTCTATGGGTCTCTGGGGG
This sequence comes from Acanthisitta chloris, assembly GCF_000695815.1. NCBI lineage: Eukaryota > Metazoa > Chordata > Aves > Passeriformes > Acanthisittidae > Acanthisitta > Acanthisitta chloris. The sequence goes on from NW_008655763.1 coordinate 866, forward strand.
TCAGGGTTGGGTCTCTGTGGCTCTCTGTGGGTCACAGTTGGTTCTCTGTGGGTCTCTGTGGGTCAGGGTTGGGTCTCTGTGGGTCAGGGTTGGTTCTCTATGGGTCTCTGGGGGTCAGGGTTGGGTCTCTGTGGCTCTCTGTGGGTCACAGTTGGTTCTCTGTGGGTCTCTGTGGGTCAGGGTTGGGTCTCTGTGGGTCAGGGTTGGTTCTCTATGGGTCTCTGGGGGTCAGGGTTGGGTCTCTGTGGCTCTCTGTGGGTCACAGTTGGTTCTCTGTGGGTCTCTGTGGGTCAGGGTTGCATAGATCTCTGTGAATCCCCGAGAGATCTCTCTGAGGGTCCGTGTGTCTCCCCCTCCCCTT
>NW_008655764.1:0-32772 GCF_000695815.1 Acanthisitta chloris
GGCACCGTGCGGGGCCGCGGGACGCCCTCGATGGCAACGAGATCCGCCGCGTTGGTCCGTCGGGTGTTTGAGAGTTGCATGTATAGTTGTCCCAGGCGTGTAAAACCTTCCCCTCCCGGTTTCACACCTCTTAAACCGAAGTATGTGATGGCTTCTAACAAGATAGGCAAATTACTTTTAATGTGCACACCCAGTGAGCTGTGATTTATTTGACAACGCACATGTGTCAAAACCACATGAGGAGCAATTGTATTCCAAGACAAATCCAACTTTGCAACGCAAATATTTATTCGTTTAACTTGGATGTCGCGGATGTTGGGCTGCAGACACTCTACCATGTGGATGAATGTATTCAAAGAATGTGGCATTGTTTCTGGGTAGTGATCGCTGGGCGACTTGGTTATGCAGAGCCCTTTGTAGCAGGAGAAGAAATGTTTTTGTTTTAAGAAATTCTCCATCCTGTTCGTGGTGATGAGGTTTCCCACTTAACTGTTTAGTAGTGTCTCCTGGAACACTGGGATCAGAAGGCAGCCTTTCCCTTTTACTTCCATTTCCATTTCCACTTCCATCTCCATTTAAGATGCATTTATTATAAATAGCCAGTAATAACTAGATTCATCAATTAAACAGCCCCGTTGTTTCAGTGGGATGCAGAAGTCCTTGAAAAATTGTTACCTTATGCAGTGGTCTGGGATCCAAAGCCAAACTAGGCACCATGATGGCACAAGATTACAAAATGCAGTTTTTAAGGGCAAAGGCTGCCTCTCACCTCAAATGAGCTTCCATACCCTCCTGTTTGCTTGGGGTATAAAAGTTGCCACGTCTGTCAGTTAGCGTGGAATGTCAGCACATGGGTGGTGACTTCAGGCATGATGCTGGCTAATGCTGAAAGAGGTGGTAAAGATTTTTAGCATCTTTAGAAAATGGATTATTATGAAGTCTTGTTATCAGAAGTTACTCTTAGCAATATTTCATATTCACACGTGAATTTTAAGATAAAAATTAATGATTTCAAAGAACTTTGTGGCAGTTGCAGCTACAGTGGCAAGAAACCTCCACTGGACAATGAGACAGTAAGTAGGTGCTCACACTAATTAAGGGTAAGTTGGCTGCTTATCCACTTAAGACTTGATAAGGAACATCAAAAAGTATAAGATACATAAGATTTCCTGTGTAGAATTTCTTAACTGAGTCCATGACTCAGAGCATGGTCTCGGATCTGTAAGTCTAAGCGGGTCTCCCAGTTTTCACTGAATCCACGCGAAGATAGTGGACCCTTGGGGCATTTTTTTAAAACTCTATGTTCTCAAACCATGCAACACAGCACATCTGCAGACTGCAAATTCAGTAGTACTGTTTTTTTTCTTAATTTGATGTGTATCTAGCATTTTTAAATAGTCAAACCCTTTTTTTGGGGAGGGGTGTATTATATTACTAATAACATGATTGCAGTATAGGGATGTAATTCATAGTTACTTTTGATTCGGTGTGGTGTTGTGTGACATTACCGTGCTGTTCTCTGACAAATTGTTGTTTACTTGGCATTTGAACCTAGGTAAGTGTCTTTCATACACTTAAGAAATGAATGTTTACTTAACAAAGTGTGGTTTTGTATTTTGAAGGCACGTTTGCTATTGGTGGGGCCTGAATTTTGGAGTAACTGAGACATATGTATGAGTGTGGTTTCAAAAAAATAATCACCTTTATGGTGGAAAAGAACCCTAACCCCAACGGGTGATTCTGTTGTAAGAGAACATTTTCAGGAAGGTTTGAGCTCAATCTGTCAGGACAAATGAGTATCCATATCTGAGTGTTGTGTTCCTGTGTCCAAGCTGGGCAGGTGGTTGGGCCACCCCTCTCTATGAACCCTCACCTGGGCACAAGAGTCATTGCTGTCATTGTCCAAGCAGTCAGGGTGGTGGGGATGTGATGTAGGAGCAGGGTGTGCTGCACCTGAAGCTCAGCTCCTGCAGCAGGTCAATGTCATCACTGTGTCTTGGTGGCATTGTATGTCAGCTGTCATATAACCAGATATCTGCTAGTTTCAGAGTTGCTATTTTCAAGAAATTATAAAATATTAACTGAGTTATAACTATCAGCAGTGACATATAAAAATGATTTAAATCTATATTTTAAAAGAAACTGCACTAACATAGTTTGGTCATATTCCCCCTCTTATTGCAGGCAGCATCATAATGGCCATTCAGTTTGGTCTTATCTTAATAAAGAATTTAGTTGTTTGCTTCCTATTTAGTCTTTATTGGAAAAGGTCTAGTTTGGTGTTGAGGAAGTGAAGGGGTTTTTTGTTTTTAGAGCTTCACCTTCACTGTGGCAAAGTAAGTATGCCTGAGGAGGTGAAAAAACACATTTTATTGGGTGAAAAGGAAGTAAGTGTTTATAATACTGTAATTTTCAAAGGCCCCATTAGCCAAATTATTGCATTCTTAGTAGGAAATCTGTACTTCCATTTTTTTCAACTTAGAAAATGAAATACATCACGATGATTTTACTTGGCCGTAAAAGACAACTAAATAGATGGTTGCCAGATGAAAACGAACATTGAAAGTTTTAGTTGGAGTGCTTAAAAATTCCCATCCTATTAGTGCTGAGAATGAAAGACGTGTTCATTGCAAAGTCTGTTTTCTTTATCTTCATTCCAATACCTTCAGTATAACTGCACTTTTTGGAAAAGATTTCTCGAAAGCCACTGTGCAAGCAACAGGGTTATGTGCTGGGTGATATATGTGGGTATTACTTTCTTTCCCATCTATCTTAATCTATAAAGTAGTAAAGAGAAGTAAAAATGCCACGAGGATTTTTTCTTCAGAACCCTTTCAAAATTAAAACTTCTGAGCAGGACCTCCTGCACCTGACCCAAGCTGGATCTGTGTGGTGCTATCTAGAGAGATGTGGTGGAGATGGGGTTTGCAGCCTGTGCTGTGTAAATCCCACCCTGGGACAGTTGGTGCCTCAGGGCTGCAGGGGTAGGGGCACCTGGCCCAGCTCTAGTAAGATTTTAAAGTCTGCATGCCCTGCTGAGCTGTGATTTTTGTGTATGAGGCCAAAATGTCCATACTAGCTTTGTTATGAGACCAAGAGAATAATGGATTGTTTACTTTACCTTTTTCTAATTGCAGTTCTTTGACTTCAGCATTTTATACCACAAGCTTATCTACTGGGCTAGAGAGAGAAAGGTTGCTGCTCAGCTCATGCCATCATTCATAAATAAGTTTTAATGGAATGTCAGAGTGCGTGGGGGATTTCCAGTTTCAGCAGCAGGTTTCACCTAAAGGTGTTAGGCCTGTATTCTTGGATCCACAGATTTTTGGATGTGAAGCATCACGTGGCAGATGTGTCTCTTACCATTGACATGTAGTTTTATTCACAAGAATATTTTACAACTGTAAAGGTTATTTTTAGTAGAGCTTTACTTCACTGACAAGCATTCTTTCACCTTTCTATTGTCTGCTCATGTCTAAGCTGCTTAAATAAAAAAACCTGTTCCTGGGTGGGTGGAAATCAGTGACAACATTTCCGGTGGTTTCAGCAGTGCAAAGCCAAGGAGGATTTTTAGCAAGGGAAAAAAGCATTCATCCTCAATTCTCATCTGATCTCAGCTTTCCCTTTAAGCCCTTTCCCTTAAAGAAAATTCACTTTCACTTACAAAATTAAGTCTATTATGCTTTCATTAAGTGTTTCATATGCTTAAGTGACTAAGTAAACTAAATATCATGGGAAAAGGTGGCAAAATTATGTAGAGATACCTTAATGCCTTGATTCTGCCAAACTTTAGTCATACATATATGCTAACTTATGTGAGTAGTCCCATTCAAGTTGAGGGTGCAAGTGTTTTACAGTGACTGACTGAAATATATTTGCTGCGGAAGAGTCCAGAACAGCTCAGAATTAATAGATCTGTGTGAAGCCTCAAGTTGTATTAATTCTTCTGCTTATTTTCCTGTCCTAAAGATAGTAATGGAAAGCCACAGCATGTGTATAAAAATATGGCAATCATGTGAATGTAACTGAGATTTAAGTGTGTAGATTTGGTTTATCATAACAACTCTTTGTTATGATAAACCAAATCTACACACTTAAACTCGTATGGCCTGATTATTTTGCTGTCATGCTCTACGTATAACTGACTAGTTAAATGTTACTATCTCCAGTTAATATGCTTTTTTGGAGGAGAGATGCTTTTAAAGTAATGGTGGCATAATGTCTGTAGCCTTTCTTACCTGCATGCCTGGTTCCCAGGAAGCAGGAGGCAGCATCCTTAGATTGCAACTTGCTTCTCAATGAAGTCGGGGTGCTGTGGGTTGTTGGCTGAGCCCTTTCTCACCTCTTCCTCCTCCTGGCTCAGCCTGTGATCGACCTGCTCACTCACCCAGGAAGGCTTTCTGTCAAGCACAACAGAGCGAGTTTTCTGTTGTGTGAGAGGAAAGGTGTCTCTGGTTCCTCACCAGGTTTTGGGGGAGACCCAGGGCTTGTCCAGGTGTCTTCTATGCTGCTGGCTTGCCAAGCTGTGACTAGCTGCAAGGATGTTGGAGATGCTAATCTGTCCTGTCAGAACACCATTAATTTAACTACATTATTAGTTTGATTATTATTATTAGTTTAGCTACATTATTAGCATGCCTGTAGAAACGAGTGATCGCTCACACCACTGGTTTCAGCTATAGGTGCCTTGGGAGGTCAGCTTCCATAAACTCACTTGCTTGATACTTTAGGAGTTTAGGTCCATTGGGAAGGTGGTGTCAGATTCTCTAAGGTGGGGCTCAGCCTCTTGTCCCAGGCAGCTAGTGACAGGACAAGAGAACACAGCGTCAAGCAGCATCAGTGGAGGTTCAGGTTGGGCATCAAGTGTGTAGACAGTGTCTGTTACCTTAAGTACCTTGATACCTAACCCAGACATTTTACTATATGGATGGAAGAGAGGTTTGAATGTATTTCCTTGCAGAGCTCTGATTAACTGTCCTGGAAGCAAAATGGGAGTCTAGCGTGTTTAAATGGCTTTTTGTCACCTTGGTCTTCCTCCAGACATTTAAAAAACTGGACACTCTCCTATCCCCAATATTGCTAACTTGCCTTTTTCCTTTTGAGGAGGGCTTTTTAATCAGATGTGTGAGAACTGTACTTTGGAAGATTTTTGGTTTTTAAAGTAAAATCTGTATGTGCTAATGCTTACCACAGAACTGTTCTGCTTTATTTTCTTCCTTAAGACATCCTAAACTACTGGACACACAGATTAGTTTCATCCTAAGTCTGTCCCATTCAATGCTTAAGAGTTCTATAATTGCAAAATTTGGTGGGCAGAAATGTTGTGGGTCTCTTATGAAGAGGAATGCCATTAAAACTAATTAAATATATTCAATATTTCTGAATTTGGCAAGTGCAGTCTTCCTATTCCTAACTAAATTACATCTGAAGACAATTGGTAAAAATATGGGAGTTGACAGCTAGGACAGACAGAATTCTCCCCAAATGTGCATTGCTTAAGTAATGGGAAAGGAACCTATGAAAATAATAAAAATGAGACTGAAAAGTAATTTTGAGCAGCCTCTAAAATATTAACAACCCAGACTACTGTCTTGAATTCATGATGGAGTTCCAGTGCATTTAGCTTTGCAGACTCTCATGTATGACAGGAACTCCAGCTGTGACAGTTTGCAGGTGGTGAACATTTCAGGAGTCTCTCTTCAGTCTTCTGCAGTGTCGTGGCTGTATAAGCATATAGGTATTAAGCCTGTTTGGGGAGGGGGGGGTTCCTTGCAGATATAAATACCATAATTGAAACCAGCAGGGAGGTCTGAGCAAGGAGGGCTGAACACTCTTGAGGGCATAGCAGTAACTAGGTCTTATCAGTGTCAGTTACATAGTTGAAACCTTATTGTAACAAGGTACTAAAAATGAAAGTTATAATTGCAATACTCTCCTAGGCTCCTTAAACATGATATAACGCTGCTAATATTTGATGCTCTGGCTATGTGGCATAGTATTTGAGAGTATAAGGCTCACTGGAATGAAGCTAATGTTTTAAAACATAGCTTTTGTACATCCTGGGTTACACTGGTTTGTTAACTGAACCAGGTATCTGGATTGTGGGAGAGGAATCCAAATATTCCATTCAGCTTATGGGAACTGAAGGGGAGAAATAAGGAGGTAAGGGCAAGGTTCAGATTTCATTGAAATTTGACATTGCAACTCATTGTCCAGGTTTGCAAGGTACTGAGCTTTCAGACTTCATCAGACAGTACTCAAATGTGTGGTTTACTTTTGGCTGGTGAATACTACTAGTCGAACCAGAGTATTGGGAAGGAAGCAAAGGCTTTAGTTATTGTTCAGTCCCAGGAATTTTACTTTCTTCACCTCTCTTTAAAAGTTTTATATCTATTGCTTTATACAGATTTTTAAGCTGTGCTTGTTCAAAATAATTTATTTTTAATCTATTCTTATCCTGTAGAAAGAATACATATCATTGGAAATGTGTGTGGAGGCTTTCTGGTTGAGTTTCAGTTTTTCCTAGATGTGTACAGGCTGGCTATTTCAAGTTACACGTTTTTTCCACTCCGCTTGTCAGCTGTGAGAGTTGAGAGTGTTTTTGAAGGATTTGATGAGATTCCAGTGCTTGACGCTCCCCACATTGTTGTACTGGAACCAGATGTTGGGTACCACATGTTCATGTTTTTGGACCTAAGTAGGTTAGGTACTGTGTCTCTGGCCCATAAAAACAAACATCAGTTTCCCACCCTAAAGCTGTCAGCCCTGGGTCATCATCCTCACAGTTCTGGCTGTGAGAACAGCTTGCATCAGCATCCCAAGTTATGAAACCAGAACTGTCTTTTCTGTATCTTCCTACTTCGTCTCTTCTGTGTCCTCTCAAAGTAAAGACCTTCTGACTCACAGTATTTATCTGTGAGGACTCTTTGACAGTGTAAGGTCAAAAAGAGATTTTTGAGCTTTGCATTTAGTGAGGATGCAACATGAGCACTCAGCATAGTGCAGGAACTCTCCAGGTGGCTACTGAGAACTTGCTTTTCTGTTTTCTCCCCTGTTCATTTCTGAGTAACTGTTCCATACACTCGACCTACTTTGGACGGGCTTGTTTTTTTTCCGTTACTAGTTCTCTTTGTTACATGTATCTTCAGTTATCCTCCATGCCAGACATTAAAAAAGAAGATACTGTATCTTTTTCTTGCATTCATCATCTGAAACTCATACTGAAAAAAAAATAAGAGCTTCTTTAATGTAGCTTTAGCCTATTAATTGGATTGGCCAAGTCACATGTTAATATGTCCTTTTGTTCTCATAAATAGGAAAAATGGGTTTCAGAGTATAGTAACAGACCTTGCTAACAAATGAACGATTCCTTTTGGGTTTTTTTAGTGCAATTAAGGTTGCTTTTGCACTGTCCTGGAGTTAGGCTTCTCCAAAGGGCTGGCTTCCTGGATTGATTTTCAGTGATGGAACTGTACCTCTGCTGAACATCTATAACTGATTTTGCAAGAGGAAGACTAATACAAATTTTCCATTGCTATTCTCAGGTTTTATTTACTTTATCCCTTTGTTTTCTGCCACTGTCATAATATGGCAAGATGGTTTCTGAGCACTAACTATTCTTCTCCAAAGGGTAATTTCAGTTGAGTTGCACCCTACTGAGAGTAATGTGGTGAGAAACCAGTTGGCAGTGCTCTGTTCAGTTTTCATTTGCCTGTCTCTCTAAAAGTCTAAAAATATTCCTCCTACAGGAAATGTTTTTCATTCTGTTATGTCTTTTGCTTCCCATAGGAGGTATTTCTTTTAATTTATTGAATAAAGCCATAAGAGCTTAGGCGCAATAGTGTCTTTGGGCAAGCTGTTCAAGAGATCTCACCATCTTCTGTTTTTAGAAGATATGCAGTTGTTTCTTTATACAGTGCTGTCAGCCTCTGGGGCAAGCTGACACCTACATGAAATGGGAGAATTTGAAGCTAAAGAACGTGGATTGACACATCTGCTATCACTTCTCAAATATTGTTGTTTTGATTGTATGTATCTCATATTTATCCTTCTTAAATAATAAAGAGATCCCGTTTGTCTTTTCCCTGTCCTCAGTTTTAAAAGGTTCTGGGCAATATTTTGATCTCAATCTCATCACCACAATTTCTTTTCTAAGTGTATGTGTATATATCCTATATATACACATCCTTGTAATGTCCTGGTTGGAAGTCAGCTATGTTTAGCTGTTAATTTAATTTGATGACAGTGCAGACTGCTGTTTAAAAGGGGTGGTGGGGAAAGAGAGACTGGGATAAATTAAATTTTCATGCTTCGGTATAAGACCCTATCTGCTCTATCCTAAATTAGAACAGTATGGTTGAGTTTTCTTGTGGCTATTTCATAACATAAAAAAAACTTTTGCTCATTGCTTCACTACTGTTTCTCAAGCATGTGTTCTTGTCTCTGCATCTAGTGACAGGTTTTGTAGCAGCATATCATAGGGACATCTTGTAGGTCTTTAGAAGGGGGCAGCGTATTTGGAAATGATATACAATGTGGGCTGTGCCAGAGAGCAGGTACCAAACCATAGCCAGCTGGGAGAATTATGCAGTCAAATTTCTTAAATAAACAGAACTAGAAGAGTTTTACTTACTTCAGGGATAAAATGCTTTCATTCTAAATTCACTAAAGTATTGTGACGTAAAAGGCAGTCAACATGTATGGAGGATTTTGAAGCAACATTTTAGTAGAATAATTGGTAACATTTACATTGGTAAATTTTCATATTTTAAAAGTCTCTGGCACACTATCCAAAGTGCTTCTTGATGCTTTTCTCTGCTTGAGGTCTGAGCACATACCATTTCCACGTGCCATCAAAGCTTGATGGAGCCCTTCTATTTCATAAACCTTTCCTGAACTGAGGCAGAGTGAATGTGACAGATGGACATACTTTTCTTTCTTGGAGTAAACTACATAACAGAACTTCCTGCCTGTTTTTCAGCCCAAATGCAGCTAAACTACACTATGTTAAGTGGATCACAGGGAAACCATTTAGCTAAGTTAGTGAGTGGTGGAAGGTGTGTAATGTGGAGTGCAGGATGGATGTGTACTGGGCTGTATGAGCAAAAAGGTAATCAGCAGGTCAAGGGAAATGACTTCACCCTTGTGAGTTCACACTGGGCTCCATAGTATACAAGGGAGATAGTGACATCCTGGAGCAAGTGGAGTGGAAGGCCCTCAGGAGAGTTAGGGGATGAGAATCCTTAATGCACAAGAAAAGTTGAAGATTTGTTTCAGTGCAGAGAAGAATAAGGGGGGGATGCAATTCGATTTCTACTACCTACGTGGGGACTAAAGGAGAAGATGGAGCTGAGTGTTGTCAGAGTTGCACAATGACAGTCAGAAGTTGCAGCAAGAGGCATTTAGAGTAGATCTAAGGGAAAAACCCATTCACAGCAGGAGGGGTTAAGTACTGAAATGGGTTGTTCAGAGAAGCTGTGGAATCTCTGTCCCTGGAAATTTTCAACCCTTGACAGGGCAAGGCCCCAAGGAACCCCATCAAATTTTGATGATGATCCTGCTTTGAGCAGAAGATTGGACCCGAAGACCTCCAGAGGTCCCTTCTGACCTAATTTCTTCTGTGATTTTGTGACTCAGAGTATCATTTCTTTCCGCAGTAGAATGAAGACTTGTCCTCCCTTGTGCTACAGTGCATCCTTGGCGGGACAAGTACGATGCTCTCCAGCATGAGCATTTGAAGCAGGCTTGTAGGAAGGGTGATTTCTTTCATGGTATTATTCTGTAAGGTTCTTGCTGTGCTTCTACTCTGTGAGGCATACCCTAGCCTTACGCTGCAGCTCCATTGCTGGTGTCTCTTCACAAATGAGAAGAAAGCCAGGATGGCTCTTTAAAGATAGAAGTAAAAATTTAAAGCAAACCCCCAACCAAACCCTTCTTAAATTCAAGTGTTTCGCAGAGACAGCTTGATAGTGCTTTAGCAGAACTTCAGCAGGGATTTGGCAGGGGAGTTTCAGTACTACTTGCCAGGTAGGTTTCCTGTCAGCTCATTTAACCAAGCTGACCTGCTTATTCCAGCACTAGGGAGCCCAGGGCTTACCAGGTATTCACCTTCAAGACAGCGTGGTGTTGGGACAGACTTGTTCTGACATTGAGCTATGTCCTCTTTTGTGGGTTGTTTCACTCTAAGTTTAAAAAATTTAACATTTGGCTAAACACCTTTACCTTTTTCTGCCATTTCATGGTAGTTCAGTGTGCTCATGACAGGCCATACAATGTGCTGCCTACAACACTTCAATTCAATGCCTGTAGTAAAATGATGGTACGGAAGCATTCCTGTCAGTTTAGCTTTTCTAACTTTCATTTTTGTCATCTTGTATTGTAAAAGTAAAAATAATCTGGGAGAGAAATGGAGGAAGAAGGAAAAAGATTGAAGAGGTGTGCAAGAAGGAAAGGAAATCTCCTGCTGAGCTTTGAGCTGGGAATTGCATCAGATACACAGAAAAATAGGTGTGGCAGTAGGACCAGTTCAGGATTTGCCTATATTGTTTTACACAGAGACAGTTTAACCTGATACTGACCTTATGATTTATGAGCTTAAGGGTACAGTTATGTAACTGGGATCAGTCAAAGCTAAACTAAACTGGAATAGGCAGATGGTGCCACAGCCTGGAAAAAGCTGGTACCAAATTGACTTACTGAAAGAAATGCTTCCATGCTGTTGTTTAAAAGGAGCACAGGTCATAATTTCCTGCTGTTTACAATACAGTAATGGATGTTTTTGAGCTTCTGGAGCATGTTGGTCAACATCTTATCTCCTGAGTATTTTCTCCTTGCTCTCAAGAAATGATTTTGGCAAGTCTGCGTTTAGCTGGCAGAGGTTTTGTCAAGCAGGCACAGCCTCCAGCGTTGAGTATGAAAATGAGCTAACAGAAGGATCTTGCCAGCACTAATACAAAGCTTTGATGGCTTGGAGTCGTAACCTTTTGCAGTCTTGGTAAGTACCTTTTTCCTTGATGGACCAGAACATAAGAAGGGGAAAAGGTGACTTACAGTTGGGTGGTTCAAACAAAAGAAGATAAGAAAGGGGAGAAGACAAAACAGTGTAAGAAATGAGTAGCTAAGTAAAACATCAGTAAAGCTGGAAAATAAGATTGCAACTGAAGTGCCACCACGATTGGGAAGAGGAGAGCTTTGGCTCCTGCTTGGGTGTCTGCCCTGTCTCACTCATGGTGTGATGTTCTGGTTTCCTCTTGGGAATGCTGAGCACAAGGTGCTATTCTGGGGTGACTCTGTGCTTCATGTCTCTGCCTGCCATGCCACCAGGCCCTCAGAGAAGCTCCAACCTCTGGTGTGGTTCAGTAAGGTGATAGGTTGGTGTTGGACCCAGTGGTGCGTGGTCCATACAGGCTGCTGTGGTGCCTTGTGCTCCCTGAATAGTTCTCACCATCGTCTCTTGCAATGAGATTTTTTGAAGCCCCTGATTCACTTCTGACGATGAATCCTGAGTTCCTAGATTATTTAGATAGTTTTTGAAATCTTATTCTAGATCTTCTGTATCACTACTTTTTATTATAGTGATTGGTGCCCTGTTCCTTTCTTCCTTCTCAGAGGAGGAGGTCTTTACTGCTGAGGTTTTCCACAAAACTGAATACCATTTTTTAACAGTAAGGGGGTCTTATGCCTTGTCCATATGTCTTCTTGTGCAGTTTCTCATTTTAGTAGCACTTCTATCTGTTGTTATTTCAAATGTTGTTCATGCTTTGTTTGTGCTTGTTTCGTGCTTTAGCACAACTTGCTATATTATATTTTCCTTCTACTATCATTGCTGTGTCAACATATTTGCTTGGTTTTTAGAAATGTATCTTGAGGCTGTAACAGTGCATTATTAAATTCTAAATATATGCACTTTATTTCTTTAAACTGGTATCATCCAGCTTATACAATCAGATGGTAAATGGAATTTCTGATTGCTGCAGAGTGTGGGATCTTGTGTAAGTGCCAGAATTAAAAGGAGCATATCTGCTGGTCTTTGGTAACTCCTACTGTTCTGTGATAGCTGGCCTGGATGGGACTCTGACGGGGGGAGCTATGCTGCAGTGTTGTGTTTGTCAGAGCTTCCTCTTTGGGAGTTTGAAAACAAATCTCCCAGGTGTTTGAGGGCTTGTTGTTAGGGACAAACTGGCTGGAAGCTGGGTAGCATCTCACTTTCTACAGAGGAAATCCTTCCCATATCCTGAAGGCTGCAGCCCAGCAGAACCAGTGAGGTGCCACTGCAGGAGGAGTGGGTAGAGATAATGGAGCACAATCCATATTGCCCATGCTCCACAAACACCAGCTTTTCCACTGAGCCTTCTGAATCCCAATGGCTGGGGTAGGGAACAGAGAGAGCACTCATCACTTGGCAGGTTGAAGAGCTGTTGCAGCCTGACATTAGAAACATTAGGAGCATCAATGAGCTCATCTTTATGACCATATTGCAATTGTGGTGGCTACACAGTTTCTTATAATCTCAGGTGGCAGGACACCTTTCCTAAGTGGTTTGAACTCTTAGAGACCCTTCTTCTGGACCACGTCCAGCCACTTGGACTTAGTATTTGACATAAGATTTAACCATAGAACTTTTTTGAACTGAAGATAGAAGGCTATAATGTAAAGTGAGTTAGATTTGAAAAGAATGAGATTACTGTAATGATTTTATTTATTTCTGGCTTCCTTACGGTTTTTTGAAATACGCTCCCTTAGTTGAGATAAAGGCATTTAATGACCACATTGCTGTGCTAGAGAGTGACTGGCCCCTTAATTAAAATAGGATCAAAGTATTTGTAAGAAAGCAGGAGCTCTTGTGTTGGATCTAGCTCAGACAGATGGAGTGGAAGCCAATGGGAAAGGAGAAATATGGTTGGCAACGTCTGGGGCAAATCAAAGCAAACTGGAAGGGAACAATTTGCTAGGATGCTCCCAAGGAGAGTGTGGAAGATTTCTGTAGAAGATCCATAACAGAGGGAGCTACAGAAGGGCTTGCTTGCTGACCCCTCTTGAAAGAAAATCCAAAGCTAGAGGAGGCTGAAAGCAGAAAAGCAAAGGTGAGTTTTCTTGGCGTGTTCCTTGAAGCCAGTGATAAAGGGCCAGAGGAGCAAGGGAAGGGCTCTGCTTCCAGGCTTGAGGGCTTGGGGTGTTGATGCAGCAGAAACAGCTGCTGAGCTGTCAAGGACACAGAACAAGCAGCATGTGGGAAGTGTAATGGGACCTTCCATCAAGTCCAAAAGTTTTGGGTTTTTCTCTATTTTGGTTATTTTATAACCCAGCATTTCCGAGCAAAGACTGAGAAGCCCTACTGGGAAGAGCATGAAAGATTTGGGAAAGACTGGGATGACTGAACAAAGATCTGGAGATCAGGGAGGGTAACTGGGGTAGCCATTGTGTTGGTGCACTCAAAGTATCATATATATATATATATAGGGATAAGTGGTCAAGTTGCTGGGGCTTATCCTAGTAGTGAAGATTATTTTGTGCTGTGGTGAAGTGCTCTAATTTGCTTGGCAAGCCTTAACAAAGCCTGGAATTGAACCCCTGAGGAGAGAAATTGGGAATTGCATCTTTATATTATCACACCTTCTGTGAGGGGTTGTTGCCCAGGAGAGCTGGACTGAAAGGAGTTGATGGGAGAAAAGGGAAAAGTTTAGGAGTGCTGTAAGGGAAAAGGAAACTAGAAGACATTTAGGGTGGTTGGTTTTATGAACTGCAGGGAAATTATTAAACTTTTGTGATGAGTTGTTTTGCCTGCAAAATATGTTTATATTTAAGACATATATCGTCTCTTTCTTTCTAAGCTCGCAAATTGTGTTTGCTGTGTTATATTTTTGCATGGAAAATATTCTTTGTGCCTGGATCTTTCTTTTCCATGAATGATTGCCACATGGAAAAATGTTAGTTTAACCATTTCACAACAATCTAAGTACATCCGGATTCCAAGTTACTGAAAAGCTTATGTTACTTATACAACATTGCAATGTACAGTGCCAAGGAAAAGAAAAATCATGTAAAATGTGCCATTTCTTAGTAATGTAAGTCAAGGTTTTATTGTCCATCTCTTTCTTTATTTTGTCAGGAAACATCTCCCAGCTATGAGATGTGGTTTCCAGGAGATGGGGCACTGCAGAGCAGGGTGGGTGAAGTTTGTAGCAGGTAGTAAAGCTGGAGCCCCTCAGACATGTGTTTGAGTGCTCAGTGTGGTGAGCCAGTGAAATATTGCTTTGCATTCCAGTACAGTAACTCCACAGTTCTGCATGCCACCACACCAGGGACCACCGTGCTCGATTCAGATGACATTAGGTGTCCCTACCAAACGTCTCCAGATGCCCTTTACGGGGAAGCTTCCAGAACAAGGAGACATGTGAGTGCTTGTGAGGTCAAATAGCTGGAGGTCACTTGCCTCCAGAGAGAACTGGAGGGCTTCTGCCTTTACTTCATAGTGAGAATTGGTGATTTATGCTCAACTGGCACATCACTGTGTAGGAAAGGATCTAACATACTGAATTTGAAAGAAATGAAGAAAATTTCTTCCCATGCTTTGTATTAGGATAACTCTGGAAGTACTGTTTCTGGTTTTGCTTTTGTTCCTTCCAGCATTTTAGGAAATATTTGAATTAAAAGGGTTGAGGGGACCCCTCAAAGACCATTGAGGGAGAAATTGATTTGCCCAGCTTGGGAAAGGATCAACTGTAGATTTTACTGCAGTGACTAGGAAAGTTTTTGCCCTTTCCTTTTTCCTCCCCTAGTACTATGGACTGGGGCCACTCTGTAAGAATGTGTTTTATTTGCAGTGTGCACAGCTTAGATGCTTCTTAGAGTGTCTTTTGACTTCCTCTTGTATAGTGGGACAGAAGCAGTGGGCAGGCAATGACTTGGTCCCTAGGAGCTACCTGCAGGTGGCTCATTGAAGCACTGGGAAGGAACAAGACTTGAAAAATCAGAGCTGCCAATGAGCCCATGGATTTGATGGCTAATCCATGCAGGAGTGTGGGAAGTGTCTGCTGTGAGGACTAGGTTGCTGTGCCACATGGCTCTAGAGAGTAGGGCAGTGGGATTGGGTGGGGTTTGGCAGTGCTGCTGGGTGTGTTCCTGATGGAAGAAGAGGATGCACTGTTAGTTATTTCTGGAAACTACATAGCCTAGAGAAATTATATTTAGCTGTTAGATAGCTGGTTTAAATGGGGATTATGCCCAAATTAGGGACAAGGCAGTAAAGCTGAGTGATAAGAGTATCTGTTTCTTCCCCGACTCTTGAGGGTTGAGGGACAGAAATGGGCATCCAACAGTGTGAAAATCCTCACAGAATCCAAAGGATTTGTGTGGGCATCTCTGCATTGCTGGGTGCCTTGCACTGCAGAGTATGCATAGGTGCACAGTGCAGCATGGTGTAACCTGGGAAGCTGATGCAGTGTAGGGCTGCAGCACTAGGTATGT
This sequence comes from Acanthisitta chloris, assembly GCF_000695815.1. Taxonomy (NCBI): domain Eukaryota; kingdom Metazoa; phylum Chordata; class Aves; order Passeriformes; family Acanthisittidae; genus Acanthisitta; species Acanthisitta chloris. The sequence goes on from NW_008655764.1 coordinate 15,466, forward strand.
TGTGGTCCCAAAGTAGTGCAGCTGTGGTCCTTCAGTGACTAAGCTAAGAAAGATAATAAAACCTCATAATCTGGTAAACTGCAATAATAATACTACTAATAATTTTACTTTTAAAAGAATACGCGTGGCTCTCCTTAAAGGAATGTATATCAGCTCTTGTTTGATTTCTGATCCTGGACTTCAAGTCTGCTCATAGACATGGTAGGAGAGAGTTGTTCACATGAAGAATTAATTAATATTTATGGTGCATAGATCCTGCTAGAATGTAAAAAAAATTAAAAGGGCCACGCTTCGATTGTTTTGCAAAAATGCAAGGCACTAGTCTGCAGGAAAAATATTTCTAGTCAGAAAATCAGAGACTTTTGTGGCAAGTTCTGCTTCTTTAAAAAAAAATTAGTGAGACTGGTATGGCCAACAAACATGAAGCTTTATCAAGCAGCATGCTGATGTTAATTAGCATGGTTTCTTTATCAGTGGTGGTCTTGTTTAAAACATGTCTTAACACCTTATGGAATCAATTAAATATTACTTTGCAAATGGTATGGTATTTCAACAGATGTGCAAGCACCCTGCCCTTCCTAACAGGAAAAGGTCACAAAGAAGTCAGCTTTAAAATTAGGGTTGGCCATGTAATGCTCATGAAGGAAACATGGTCTTTTTTTCTGGAAAAATAGTGGGTATCCTGGTTCCTATTTTAGGACTGAAGCAATATAAATTTTTTTTGTGAGGGAATCAAAACACATGATCCATTTTTAATACATATGTTTATTTTAATAAAATGAAAAGTAATCAGTCATAAAAGCTGTAGTGTGATGTTGTACATCAGGACCCTGTTGTGGTCTTCGCTCCATGGTGTTTGTTTCTGTCTGTGATGGGAGTTTGTTTTTACAGTTAATTTGCCTTCCCATAGTAGGGAGGACTGTATTTATTAGACCTTACCATGCCTAATCTGACACAAACACGTGCTGGGAAGCTGTAATATGATGTCAGCTGCGGTGGTGAGATAAGGACCTGATTTGCTTTTGCTTGACACTGTTTCATATTTACCATATTTCTTTAAATAACATTTTGGAAATTTTGGTTTGGTGTGTGTATTTGTTTAAGCTGTCCCATCAACCATTGCTGTGTTTCACTTCCATAAGCAATGCTGTGTCTGACTCCAGTACATCCTTGCATGAGTCTCTTGATAATCTTTTACATAAGATATGATCTGTCTCCTTCCAGACTTCCTACATCCACAGGCTTATTTAATTTTGAGGCTTCTTTCAGTTCACTATTCTTCTTCGTTCTGTAGATGATTCAGTACTTGATGGCTTAGACTTGTTCATAATGTGAGAGGAGTAAGCAGCATTCATCTAGAAAGTGTGTTCCTCCTATGACTTACTCCAATATACTGAATGCGAAAGGGATACCAAATGTGTATGATTACTGAGTTATCTGTAATGCTGTTTGCAACTGATGAATTAACACATGAATTAATTTATAAGACAGTATTTGTCACAAAATCCTTTTAGTCATTTTTGCATGGGGTATTACATAGCTTTGCTTAGATGCCCTACCACACTTTGGAAGTAGTTGACATATCAGTCATGTTAGAAGTAGCATTCAACAGGATAGGAGTTATTTTGTCTTTATATATACAACCAATATTATATTCTGTATCCCTTGAAGGACATCACTTATTTTGATGTTTCCATATAAATATAATTTCATCTATATATGCTGAGATCAGAAACAAATATGCAGCTGAAGAGATAAGATTTGAAAGAACAATACCCATATATCATTACAAATGTATTTCTTGTACATGCTTATGTTCCTGTATGGTTTCGTGCAAGAATTATTTGTGTATGTTCAAATGAAGGACAAAATGTTTCCCACATTTGGCTCTAGCAGACTAAATTGTATGTGTGAAAACTGTACAAAATTAAAGATTCGTTATTGGCCTCACATCTGAGGAAGCTCTAGAGCATAGTATTTTCCTCCAAAGTCCTCTTTAAGCTTGTGTTTAGTAAATTAGCTTCAGATCTTCCTATCCAGTGCCATTCTAGCACAGGATGAGGAGCTTTGGCTCATGAAGTACTGACCAGCAAACTGAGACATGCACATGGTGCATCTTGACATAACTTTCAGACTGGAATGTGCTAGGGAGCTGATCCTCATCTGCTTAGGTGACGAAGCCACATGAATAGGTTGAATCTTGCTTGCCTTGTGTGTAACTCTTGTTCTTTCATGTAGAAGTGGAGAGGCAAGGGAGTGGGATGAGAATGTCTGGTGTGAACTCAGGTCCTGCTCCTGGGTGGGAAGAAGAGCCAGCTGGACTGAAGGGCGCAGAGCAACTCCTGAATCTGTCACAATTAGCTCCATGGAGCTAATTTATCTGAAAATTTAGATTGGCTGTTTCTTTGCATTCTTAGGGCTTTTCTGTGTATTAACTGGTGACTTTTATCATAGAATCATAGAATCAATCTGGTTGAAAGAGACCTCAAACATCATCGAGTCCAACCCTACCGTCATTATTAGACCATGGCACTAAGTGCCACATCCAGTCCAATGTGACTTTCACAGGTGCTTTTTGGTTTTGCATATGCTTGTTTATCCACTGCTTTTTCCAACGTTACTATGCTTAGAGTTATAGAAAAAAATGTGTAGAGCATCAGAGCTGTACATAGAGCTAGAGAAATTCTGGGTGATTGTGTAATTAATGACTGCTTCCCACTTGCATTTAGAGTCAATGTTATCCTCAAAAATTCCTAGATTTGAACACTTAGTGTTCTTGTGAGGTGGCCTCTCCTATGGGATTGCACTTACTGACTGCCAAAATGCTAAGGATGTGAAAGAGAAGGATGCTTTTTTGCCTCCTTATCTATTTTGTTTTTGGCTGAGGGGTTGTTTCTTTGCTTTTGTTTTTGTTTTGTTTAACCTGTCCAGGTCAGAATTCTGGGAATATTAAAAAAATACTAGTTACTTTCTGTTCATGCGTGGAAATGTGGAGTTGTTGCAATTGATTTTTTTTTGTTGTTTTGTTTGGCTTTGTTAATGGTGAGCTGCCAATGAAATGATTAAAATTCCACCCACTTCAGCACAATCTGTATAAACATGGGCCTTTGGAAAGCCAGGGCTCTTTTAGTATTAATCTGAAAAATTTTCAGTCTTCGTTCAGTATCTTCATTATCTTGTTTCCACTTTGCTTTGATTTATAGGGGATTGCACCATTAAGGTTATTCGAAATCTTTCATGGTTTTCTGGCTAATGACAGGGATAGGTGAGGTGTCCTCTCCTATTCTTCATCCTCAGTTTCCCTGAGGACCCCATTGACTTTCAGAACTTGGCTGAATTGTAGCTCAGCTGTTTTTGTGAAAATAAATTCACCTTTAACTCTTTAAAATGGGGTTCTTTTCTTTAAGTTATTATAACTGGGTTGCAAACAGCCTTGAGGAATAGGGAACAGACTCTCAGAGAAAATGTAGCTAATTTGAAGTGATTTGGGGGGCTCTCAGCAAAAAGCTTTGTCAAAAGTCAAAACTTTCCAGTCTGTTGTGAGCAGGTAAACATCCAAACATTGCTTCATCACATTGCTAAAATAAATGTAGCTGCAAAGATGTGCTGTGGGTATTGAGAAAAACAAAATTTCCTTTAATCAAGGGGGAAAAAAGGACACCACTGGGAATATCAACAAATTTGTGAGATTTTTTTCTGGAAAAAACAGACAAAGGTGTGAATCACATCCATGATTTCATTAAAATTACAGTAAACTAGCAAAAAAAGTACTCAGTTATCTTTTGTCCTCAGATGCTTTTGGCATTCTCCAAGTTTGTTCTTTAATATTTTATGGAACTTAAAGGTGCTAGGGATGTCATATGCTGTCTATAGCTGAGTGTCAGCCCTTTGTCTGCTTCTTGACTGGGTCTTCAGTTATGTTTTTATTAGTAGTCCTTTAAATCATTGTTGGGTTTGCAGTTTGATTTTGATCACTGATTTTAAATCTGTACTTAATTAGTAAGTGAGGGATTCGATTTAAGACTTTTTGGATTGTATTTGATAGTTACTTTCCTTGAAAGATTAATTTGTATTGATTGATAGCTGTTTCATGTGTAGAGTGTCAACAGCAATGTAATCTTTTCCTTAATTTGGTACTTCTTTTGCTATTCAGACTGACAAACTGCATACAAACTTTTTATTATAAATGGTGAATAATGTTTGTAGCATGTAGTCACGTTTTACTTGCGGTGATGTTTTCTTGGAATTCAGTTCCTGAGGCTTAAAAGCAGTGTTAATAAAAAGGTTTTAACTGAGTTACATAACCCATGTTTTGCTGTTGAAACTAAGGGTATTATCTGACAATCAGTTAAACAACACTGTATGTACATTAAAATTACCATTTTAATTTGGATCGGGTGTGTGTTTTTCGAAGCCACTCTGGTGATCATATGCACTTGTTGAGTTGGTTGGGTTCACATCCTGGAGCAGCCTTGGAGCATATGGACAGAATAGCTTTTACATGAACTTGGACTGTGAAATGCACTAGTGCATGTTCAGCCTACATCGGGTACTCAGGATGTTTGAAAAAGCAGCACATGCTTTGCCTCTATAGCTAAGGGAATTATTAACTTGTTAGAAATGCTGGAGAGTATCTGTAGGTTGGACTATGTAGGTCTGAACGGACTGTTCTTGGTTTTCATTTCTTTAAGGCAAGGACTATATCACTCTCTCTGTCAAGTATGTATAGATTTGGTGGGGAAAAAAATCCTTTCAATCAGTTCTTCAGCCTGTAAGTAAACCTGTACTTGTGCTGTGCCAAACTAAAGAAAATGCTCTTTATTATCAGCAAAATAGTTTGTGATTGAGCAAACCACTTTGCTGGTTTATCACTTTGATGCGTCCCACAGGTCCTTAAACAGTCCCTACCTGTGGCAAAGGTTGGAAGTACATGACCTTTAAGGTCCCTTCCAACCCAAGCCAGTCTATAATTCTGTGTTTCTAAGATGTGACCTTGGAGCAAATGACCCACTTCTGTACTCATACTTGAGGCAGCTGTGAAGTAAGCATGGAAGTGACAGGGGTGGGTGGGAAGAAAAATCATACTCTGCTGCCTCCCAGGGATCAGCTGTGCGAACATGGGTGTCCTGTATGCTCAGAGTTCTCTGTTCCCCAAGTCTTTCTGAGACCACCAACATTGGGTTGGACAAAAATAAAGCAAAGGAACAGAGCATCTGGGTGCTGGGAAGTAAAAATTGTTGTTTCTGTGCCTGTAGCTCACTGGTCTGCCCTTAGTGTGTTTCTTGAACTGGCCTAGCAGGAGCTGCAGGGATTTGGGTTCTAGACTTACTACTGTGCATAGTAGAGTGTGAGCCCCAGCCTGGAGCTGGCCAAGCAGGCAGTGTAAATACAACTTTTGTGTAGCTATCCCATGAGACCACAGACTGTGTGCCTGCTGGGATGCAAGTCAATGAACTCATCATCCATGTGCTCAACTAGCAAGAGGTCACAGTTGTCTGTATATGCAACAACTGAAAGTGGAGGGAAAATTTCCGTTGTTGCTTTTGGTCCATCTAGGTCCAAGGTAAGCACTGATACTGAAAAATAAAAGTAGGCTTTTCTTTGTTTAAAGTGAGATCTTTGCAAAATCTGTGCTTTTGTCTGCTAAGGAAGGAGTACTCCTTTTAATTCATATTTCATTCTTCTAAATGAGTGTGCTTGAACACCATGTTAGGCATCACAGCCCTTCTGAGTAGGGAGTACTGTCAACTCTTGGCTCATTTTCTCATGTAGTTTGGTCCTCAGTTTGGCTACAGCAGCACAATTTCACAGTATGTGCACAGAGTTTTATATCCATTTTCAACAAAGTTCTTCTTTGGCATAGTATGTGCTGTCATCTGATACTGCAATTTTATATTCTGCCCCTCCCCTCCTCCCCTGCCCCTACTGTGGTTTTGATATCTGTCGAAGTGGCTCTATGGCTCTTTGCAGTTATTTACCTTTTTCACAACTCTTGTTCAGTATGGTTTATATTCTCTTCCAGATTGTTGCATTGCACTTTCAGGTCATTAATCTCTACATTCTCTTCCCAGGGAGGTCATGGAGAATCAGACCTCAGAGGTCTCCAGGAATTTTCTTTACCCGAGTCCAAGGTCACAAGGCTGAATGCATTGTTTGAATATTCATCCAGCAAGACCTTTGGATATACAGTGACTGAACTCAGCTGAGCACTGCTGCTTGCAGCAGTCATGATCAGTCTTTGTTTATTTAACCCAGCCTGTAGTTTAAAGAGGGTTCAGTTAAAGGCATATTTGGAGTCCTGTATAGATCACAGCATCACTAATATCCTCGTGTTATCTCTGAATATCTTTATTGCTGCTGAGCAAAAAGGGAGGCTCTAATATTTTCACTTAATCACATAGTTAATGAGTTATTCTGTTGGCATTTAGATCCTATTATTTGGGGAGATTTTATGTGAAGTTACACAAGCTTAACATTTCAGAAAAAGAGGCTACATTTTATAGCTGAGGGATTAATATGCGAATGTTACCACAGAATCACAGAATATTCAGAGTTGTAAAGGACTGACAAGGATCATCAAGTCCAACTCTTGGTGCTGCACAGGATATCCCCAAGAATCACACCATATGCCTGAGAGCATTGTCCAAAGGCTTCTTGAACTCTGTCAGTCTTAGGGCTGTGACCAGTTCTGGTAGAATTTAAATTTAGACAAAAACATCTGTAGTTCTCTTGGTTTGAGGAAGAACTCTCTCCCAAATATGCTGAGCTGTTTTCCAGATTCTACCATTAGACAACTCCAGGACTTGCCAGTGCATGAACTCTGCCAAACTACGGACAAATGATTCTGATAACACTGCAGGCAGTTTCCCTGTGGCTATTTTGATCCTTATGACAGAAAGGAAAATGACAAAAATCACATGTGTTTCCACTTAAATTTATTCTGGGGTGACAAGAACAGTTATAAAAGCTAGTTCATGAATATTCATGGAGAAGGAGAAATAGAACCAATAAAAATGGATTAGAGGATTGGAGGCACAGGGTTAGGATATCTTCTCCCTAAAGCCAGCCCCTGAAGACATCCTGGTGTGGAAAGTGGGGTCATCTAGAAGGAGGGAGGGAGGTGGATTTTAGATGTTTCCAGGGAGATTTATGGTAGGACGTATTGGGAATGGTCATTCCACCTTTCATACATACTAAAAGGTTGTTTCTTTAAAAAGTATACATAAATGGAAGAAATCTGCCACACCTGCAGTGTTCAGCACTGCAGTCTCAGAGGCTTTCAAAGGGCAAGTGCTCAGAGCAGGTTTGGTATGTGTCTGTAAGTCTCTGGGATGCAGAATCTATGGGTATAAACCCAGGATGCTTTGGCATGTCAAACAAAGAACTAGGGTTTTGTGGCTTACTTGTGATCACATTGCCTCTCCAGCTTGCCAGGATGGAGAAATCCCCATCCCAGCTGCTCACAGGCTGCTCCCACCTGTAAAGCACTGCTCCAGGCATCAGGCAGAGCCACTTCTGGGACCCACGCTGTGTTAAGTCTCAGTTGTCCAGGCTAGTTCCCAGTACTGCGTTCTCCTAGCGTGACTGTTTCTGCTGAAAAGGTGCTGGAATACTCTTGGGAGAAGCAGTGCCAGCAGTCCAGGGCAGGCATTAATCTCCAGTGAAGGGGAGATGACAGGCAGCCAGGACAGGCCAGGGGCCGTAACCTTTGCAGCCAGCACAGCTGGCATTGCAGTGACATGCAGCCAAATGCCTCATCTTTGGGAAGGCATTTAATACCCACTGCTTTTATTTCTCTTTAAACATATCAAATATGATATCTTTAAGTTATGCAGTGAGAAGTTTTTGTTATGGAGATGAAACACACTATTGCAGCTCAGTTTTGCAATAGCCATAAATTCTGCATATAAAATCACTCTGCAGTAGGAATAGCTGCAATATGACTGAAGACTCCACTTCAGCCATTTGAAAGGTTTTGAATGGTTATGGCAAAAGTATGAAGACATGCAGTATCACTTAGAATGATTTGGATGTCACTGTAAGTTAGTGCACACTGCTCAAGAAGCTCTGCACTAGCCAGACCTTATGCTGTGGAACTGGTCATTCTGGTACTGGCGGTGCCTAATGCTCAGTGCTGTAGAAGCAGATGAAAAATGCATAATGCAAGTGTGTGTGCCTGTGTGAACACTATTACAGAAGGAATTCATACACAGTAACTTCAAAGAGCACTCTCCAGCAGGCAGAAAATCACAGTTTAACGCATGGAGTCTTCTGTCCCAAGACATTTGTCTGTGTTTCCTTAGAGGGCACAGTTTGTCTTCTTCAGGATATACAGTACAGATGATGCAACCCCATTTTCATATTCTCAGCCGTGACACACAGCCCTGAGAAATGCTCATTATACTTTGGCTTCGCTCTTCTTTTTACTTCTTATTTATTCAAACAGATTACATTCCCATTTGGATAGGATTAGCTGTGGTTTGAAAGTATTGCTGCGGTTTGTCCTGTGAACATGAGTGTAGTGTTTAGCTGAGCAATGTCTGTTTCATGACCTGAAATGTCTTGGATAGAGCACACAAGAGTGTCAGCATTTGTATCTAACTAGATTTCCTGTTGTATAAAGACATGAGGCACATTTGGGGACTTGTTATGAACTTTCCCATGGGGTAGAACACAGAATTTGGGGTTTTCTTCATAGCTTTTTTTTAGGAAACATGGGGGTTTTTTTCTCCTCACTGTTGAGCTTCTGATTAACATTAACAGATGTATTCAGAACAGGCTTAAGCAGTAGTGATCAACATTTTGCTGTGATGGGGCACACAAGATCATCCTGCAGAGTGACCTGCCTCTGTGTGTGTCCCCAGTGTGCTCCTGTGCCATGTTTATACAGCCAAATGAAACCCATACACAGCTGTTTTATCAACAGTCAGCAAGGTGACTTTATCCTCAAACAATTTAATTTGGCATTTTTAGGATTAAAAATAGCCAGATAAGTGCAATAGATGTGATTTATATTTAATGCTTATTTGTATGGTTTAATATAGCAAATCCTAATTTTCTTAAAGAGACAAGGTTATGCAGTTTGGCTTCCAAATTCATTTTTCAGAATGTGAAACAGGGCGTTTAAGCTGCTCTGAATAGCTGTGCTGCTCCTATGAACATGAATGTGAAATATTTTTCCTAATTTCATTTAACGGTTTTATTTTGGACACAAGTAATTTTGTTAGTGTTGGAAAGCCATGCACAATAACATAGCTCTGATGTTGAAGAACTGAAACTCTAATTGACTGGCCTTGTTTCTCTGAAGGCAGAGTTTCTTTGTAAACAAGAAAACATGAGCCATAAATGGTGAAAAGCTTACTTTTGAATTCTAAGCTCCTGAGCTAGACTACTGAAAATTCATACTGGGAACTAGTCTCAGCATGAATGCACACCATTATTTTAATAGGAAACATACAGGGTTTTATCCTCTGTGATGGAGGTATTATTAAAACACAGTGTAACCATTTTATGCTATGCGGTTTTTAGCACAAATCAAATTGTTCCTTGACTCAAATTGAAGCAAAATAAAGATCTGTTTATATTCAAATTGACAGAGTTAAAAAAATAGGGTGCAAACTAGACTAAGCACAATAGCATCTCTTCCTTGTTCATTCACCCCTGGGAAGCACTTTTCCACTGTCCTAAGGGAGACTTGTACAATCCCTTCGCTAAGGAGAACTTGCTGTATGTGCAGCTACTGTTCTTCTGGGCTGGATGGCATGTGGTGGGGGTTGATGGCATTAGGCAGGGGGTGAAGCATATTCCTCACATTAGCTTAAGTGGCTTTAATAGAGGACATCTGAGAACTCTTACCTTCAGGTAAGAAATGACTCACTGTAAAGGGTCTATGTCTGTGGAAAACAAGTTTCTAACCTTCTTCCTAAACACAGTGTCAGGAAGAATAGAAGCCCTTGTTGTCTCTTCAGTTTCATGAAGCAACAGCCACAAATCCCACAAGATGGCAGATTATAAACCTGGATTGCAGGTGTGCATCTTCAGTCACGGGAGCTCAAGCACTCTCAGTTCTTTTGTTGACTATGTTTCCTTAACTTACATTTTTAAGCTATGGCTTAGACTTCATAATACCTGAGTATCTACAGCCTAAAATGGGAAATGTCTGTACCTGTTTACGGTGCTTTGTACTGTTGTAATCCATGATATTTTTGATGTCCCAATTCAGTCTGTATCTCTTACCTAAGAGTTTTTATTCATGGACCATGAAGAAACTTGTTGTTAGTGTTGAATACAATGACTGGTGCAGAATTCAGGATCAGTAACATGAAAACTCTGGTGTGGTGTCTGCTCTTTGCATGTCCATGCACTTTGGCTCTTCTGTCCATAGCAGAATAACCTTTGCTACCTTCAGGATCTTGCTTGCAATAGAGATGGCTCTCATCAGCTGTATCCCCATCAGGTTCTGGAATTCCAGCTCTATGGATGAAAGTCATGTTGCATGGTCCTCTGGATTTAAAAGTTATCTGTAGTCAGAGAGAGACTTCAGTGAACTTTCTGTCAGACCCTTTCTCAGGAGCTGGACCTCCACCAAAGAACCCCCATTCCCACAAGAAATGAGAACCATCTCAAAACTTTCTGTGTCCGCAACTGACTCCAGCTCCCATGGTGTAGCTTATCTCATCTGTGATAAACACTGAGAACCAGAGCTTACTACTTTTTCAAGCTGAACCTAAAAGAGGAGAATTTGTTTGGTTTTCTATTTTGAAGGTTTCTATTTTTATACCCCAGTGAAAAGCAGTATGTGGTACTTAATAGTGAACCTCTGATTTCTAACTGCAATTCACGCTCAGGATCAAGGGATTGGAGACTGGTTCCTCATTTTAATTTTTCCTAGACTTTTCTAATCCCTTTGAGCCAGTGAATAAATTGTCCCTGTGTTTTCTTGCCTATAATATGTCCTCATTTTACTCCGTAGCTGAAATTGTTTCTCGGAGAGCACAAAACAGTTTTCCCAGAAGCGTATTTTCTTGATAAGGATGGACTTTGGAACTTTTTCTAGTTACCTATATATAGATTTCTTAAGAAAATGCAATTAGTCAAATCCTTGTTTTATCATTGTTACTCTTTCAGAACATTCAGATACACATGATCAAGGTGATGAAACTGTTTTTTTTGCAAGAATCCAGCACTGAAAGAAAGAAGGGTGGTTCTTTGATCACTTTTTGAGATGCTAAAAGAGGGAACTACAAGTGTTTTAGTAGTATAAAGTAATCCTGTGTCTTTTCATATCGTAAAATACTGTGAAGACATTTGAAGTCTCCTGTGGTCATCAGGATTCTGCAGATGGATCCCCAGATATCATGTAGAACTATGAAAAGCATTTTATGATTAATGCTGTTATCTGGTAATGCAGTCTTCAGAACTACTGTTTGATGTTTTCCAACAGCTCTTTGCATTCTAAGTTATACCAACAATTTTTAAAATACATTCTGAAAGTCTAGTAGCATTTCAAGTGAGTGCACAGAGTGAGGGAGTGCAGAAACTTACAGCCAAATAGAAGTGAGGGTGCTGCAGCTCCAGGTCCAGTGTGTATCCCCAACAGACACACATGACCACAGTATTTATGTGTGTATGTGTATACATGGTTGCACACAGATAACACAGACAGAGGATACACAACAGTCACACAAATAGGATAGATGCATAGATGGCCTGATCCTGTTTCTCCTCTCCAGGTGTTTAAGATGAAAGTCAAATATGGACACGTATATAGACAAAATACACAGCATCTGTATGCACATACATGTTCTCAGTCTAGTCTGTAGCTGCCCCTGGATCCCAGTGTCCCCAGTTGGTGGCAGCTGGGCATGCAAGCTCCTGAGACACAACCCCACAGCAGTTGTTGGTGCCCCAACAACAGGGAGCAGGGACTCATGGTTCAACTCCAGCTGCTGCACTCAGGGCCCTGTACACACACATGCAGGCAGAATAGGCTGCCCACAGGGCTGATCCCCTCCTGTGATGGCTTGGGGAGTGATGAATGGGCCTCCCTTGTCTCTTGTTAACCAGCCACCCTACTGAAGAGGCTCTCTGCTCAGAGCTGCATGTCTTGACTGAGTTGTTCCCCTGTGTCTTTACAGACTGGTGGGACAGGCAGCAACCCTGAGGTGGATATGGGTACAGCATACTTGTTTGCATAAGGACCCTGTTGCATATTTGTTATAACATTATTTATCTTTTTTTTCTTGGAAAGCTGAGTGTAAATATGATTTCTTTTGATGCTCAAGTTCTGGGATTTTCTCCCACTGGCTTCACACTGCTCAGAGGGGGGGGGGCTGCACAGGCAGATAGCTTTTGAAAAACTATAACCAAAGCCTTGTGCCCCTGTGGCAGATCACTGGGAGGCTTTCAGGAAGGCTTTGAGCTATTCAGTGGGAAACAAAGAGACTGGCGGGTTCGCTCTGGAAAGATGACTTGGTACCCTGGAAAGAAGGAGGTCTTGGTGTGTGTCATATTACTCTGAGTCAGCTTTATCACTGAGGAGATTTAATGATAAAAGCATGTTTACTCAAAATACAGATTTACGGGAATGGAATGAAGTCACTAAAAAAGTTAAAATCACAAAACCATATTGCTAAGGGTACACTTAATGCAAATTCTTCTTTCCTGCTTCAGCAATTTAGGTAGTTTGTGAAGCTACTTAGCTCTTTTGCAGCCTGGTCTGCAAAGTAGATAGAATTAAGTGATGAGCTATGGGGGGCTGGCTTTGGTTCCCAGAGGGAGCTGCTTTGGGTAATCCCCTCCATTACTGGCTCAGGAGGGAACAAGCTCCTGCCTCTTTACTCCTGTGTTCCTGATGCTCTTCTCTGTGGTGGGCCACAGTTAATTACACCCACCATCTCACCACCATGGCTTGATGAGCATTTCCTCATCTCAGTGTTTTTAAGTAGGCATTAAAGTGCTTTTGTCATGTTTTAGTACTCAGTGCAGGATATGACACAAAAAATTAATTTCATGAAAAATAACAGTAACAGACTTTTTCCCACATAGTGATTTCACTTGCTCTATGCATTGCGGAGAAGCTACCCCAGATCTGTAAACATGTGGAAAGGTGAACAGAGCACATAGGCACTGTGATCTTTTACTGACTAATAGATTAAGGGTAACATCTCCAAGGACCCTGCCAGAGTCTAGTTTCTCACTGAGTTTATTTTATTTCACTGCACTGGAAGTGGTCTTTGATGGAATGAAAATACTGAAGAGGGAAAGCTTAAAGGAAAGGAAGTAAGCTTATTAGAAATTTTGTGCTTCAGATCTAGTTTTAGAACTTGAAGTATTCAACACTTGGTTGAAATTAAAGTGCAAGCCCCTAGGCTGAATCTGTGGCTGAAACTGAAGGAAAGGACAGAAGGTAGACTGACCTTCAGATATTAAAAAGAAACATGATTCTTTTTGCATTGAGAGGGAAATTAGACCAAAATGGAGTGAAATTAGTTGATCCAAGGTGACCTTTTCAGTTAATTGTTCTGGTTGATTGTCCTGTAGGATGAAACAGCTCTGGGCCAAAATAATGGGGATAACATCACGACAAGGGTGATTAGATTGTCCTGAGCTGTGAGCGATTAACCGTTTATCAACATTTAGTCTGAAACAGTGAACCAGACCTTGAAATTAGAATAGTTCTCACTACATGATGGTGGGAGTGCTTGCAGATAGATATTAGAGATGCCAACCATCTGCTGCACCAACATTAACTGTAGTGCTCAGATTTGACCTGCTTCAATACCTTCTGCAGCCTAAGTTCATGATTATAAATACTGAAGATTGCTTGAGTCGTGATAGCTGCTGATGTGCACCGTCTTTCTCCATGCAAGTAAAATAATTCAAGTAGCTTGTTCCACCTGCTGACTCTTGCTGTAGGTATCAGCTGTGAGCAGTGCATTGGCACCAGAAGAATCACTGTGAGAAAGAACAAAATTAGTGTCATGACTTCAGAGCTTTCTTGGTTGACTTTTTCTCAACACTTTTTTTCATAAGCTTTGAGGACTGTCTTATATAATCCTCTGCTGAACTGCTGAAAGCTCTGATGTCCTTGGTGTGACTGTCAGGCCTGTTCAGTTTTTCTTCTAAAAGGCAAGGAGGTTTCCCTGTGACTACTGTGTTGATGGCCTCCTGCTATAGAAAACACTGGATTGAAATGAAAAATCAAGAACTTGGCCTTATTTTAAAGCCAAATATTGATTTTCCCCCCTACTGCTAAATGGGCTTTGACAGTTGGTAATCAATAGTTTCAACCTTTGGAATGTTTTTGGGATGCTACACTAGATGCAGAGCAATTAATTGTTTCTAGTGTCTGGAGAGGAATATCAGTATTCTCCTGGGCAATGATTAGGCTCTGTGGATCTTTCAAATCTGGTAAGACTCCAAAAACGTGTAAAAACTCTGTTTTGTAAATTAAGATCAGAAACTATTATTAGCTTTCGTTTGTAGTTCAAGCATGATGTCATATTTGGCACAGTGCTGCAGAAAAACTCCCAGCTTATGGCTCAGATCTGTTCTTTCTCAATTCAGTGTCTTTGGTGTTTGCTCTTGAGGCCGTCTGTCTCTCCTAAAGAGGAATGGTTTGTGTGATATCAGCCTTCTAAGGGCTGATTTAATGTTATCACCCTCATGGGAAGAGGGACAGGAGGCTTTGTTTGGAGCTAATCATGACTGCATGATTTCCAACTAGCTAATCCTTACATAAAAGTGGATTCAACAGCTTTAACTTTTTATGCTGGTATAAAGTTCTCTAAGGCCATTCCAGCTAGACCGCCCTGGGCTTCATGGGAGAGGTGCACAGAACTTGTCCTGCATTTTTTGACTTTTTTTCCCATCCTTCTATTTATATTGCTAAATGACTAATTTAGGGTTAAAAAGGCTTGAGGAAGCATAACATCACAAAAAAAACCAACCCAACCAACCCACGTGTTTGGAACTGTAAAGCATCACAGGAAACAATGTTCCTCCAAGTTTCATGAATTTGCAGTATGTTAATGGCCCTTTTGTAACGTTTTTTGCAGTATTGCCTTTTCACACAATGAGGATAGGGGCTGCTGAATTTTGGAGTAACTACGTTACGTAGAAGTCACTGCAGTTGTGGAGGAGTAACTTGATCTGTAGTAAGTCTCTTGCCAGTTATTTGAAGTTTTCCATAATATTTATTTGAATAAAGCTTGAATCTGTCAAAAGCTTGAAAGCGTCCTGTATATTGTGACTATTTAAATTTAATTTACTTTTGCTGCAATCAAATATAAACTAAGTCTGTTCATTGGAAAGGTAAATATAAGGAAAGGGGAACACATCCTTTCAAACCAGTCAGATAATCAGTTCATGAGGACTGTCTTACTAATTTTCTTAAATTATTGTTTCTGAGTTCATTGGCCCAGTATGTATAAGTGTTTAATATGAATACTGTAGGGTTTGCTTTTAAAGGTAAAATACATATTTGTCAAATGACTGGTTTTTGTACTTTGTTTGCTTTCTGAAGCATCCTCCTTACCATTGCCTGTAGAAAAGTTTTCATCTTCAAAACGTGGAGTTTCATTCTCTTACAAGATTGAAAAGGACGCAGTAGCTTGAGGGGCAGAACAGCCAAAATGCACTATTAGAATAATGGCAGATTTATAGCCTGGTAACTTGTGAATTAAGAGGACCATAAAAGAAAGTCTCACAGTACCAGAACACAAGCATTCTCCTATTCCCAAAGGAATTGTACAACATGTTTATAGACATATCCTAAGAGGAGGCATTTCACACCCTTATCGTATTGGGCAAAATAGAAGAAATATTAAAGAAGTAGTTACTGAAGAGATAAACAGAAGGGTAAATATTACAGGGGTGGAATTTACATTATAGCCATCTACTTGCTACCTTAAAGCTAGATTTCATGAGTGAAGAAGCACAGCCTCATGGGCAAGTGGACAGAAAAGGCAACCCAATGAATTGTCCCCTTACCTTCGTTATGGCAATGAGGAGCCAGGATATTGTCAGCACAAAGTGCCTGATGCTGTTCTGTCTCAGCCTGAGATGGCTCCTGCAGTCATCTCTCATGCTTTTCAACATTCCCAGCCAGAACTTGGACCAGGCCTTGGGGCTGCAGAGGTTGTGTGTGGACCTTTGTCTTGCTGGAGCCCAGTGCAGGTTGGATATTCTCCTGGCTGGAGGTCTGACTACAGTGATTAATACAAAGCTCCCCCAAATGGTATGACTTACAGAAAACACTTGACAGTCTAGTTTTGTGGAATACTTCTGTTGACATTCACTTAAGGTAAACAATATCATTCCATTGTGGTTTTGCAACTCATGAGCGGTGACACGATGTTGGACTATTCTGTTCAAAGCCTTTAGACCACAATGGCAGTGTGTGTGATGTGTGAGTACTGTTGGGTTTGTAAAAACTCTTAACAGGTGTCTTAAAGGCAGTAACACCTCCAGAACATTTTTAGAAATCATTACTCTATTGTAATGTGCCAGAGATAGTTGAAATTAATTGTTCGTCTTCTACATTCCTGTAAAAGTTCTGCCTCAAATATTCAGCTTAACCTGGCAAATAGTTCTTATGTGACCTCTTTTGCTATACTTTCTACATTGTTTTGCATGTGTAGTGAAGCATTTATTTAACTCTTTCTGTGAAATCTAAACTGATATTAAAATGTCCAGTTTTCAGGGCTTTTCAGGAAGTAACTCCTCATGAAGTCTATTCCACCACTCAGCTTCAGTAGCTCTAGCCTGGATGGTAAGCATGTCACAGTGTTACAAAAAATGGGATCAAAACCAGCAGCACCAAGACAGCTAACAAATCTCACCACTCCATGTACACAAATGTTTTATAAATAAATAAGCAGTTTTAAAGAGTACACCAGTTGTTACTTAAAAAAAACCAACAACTTTTCCTATGATAACTTTTTTAAACTAAACTCTCGGAGAGTATTCTCTGTAGAATTGTGCTCACTGCTAACATTATGGTGTTTTAGAAATGACTTTCCAAATACAACAGCTGAACTTTGTGTGTTTAAATGGTCTTGGTTTCTAAATAATGTAGATACTTCACTAGAGGAAATGAAGTATGAAAATTGTAATGTAAATATTTTTAATCTGCTGCTATCTAATATAAATACATATCTAATATACATACATATATACAGGTCCAGAGAAGAGCAACGAGGCTGGTGAAGGGACTTGAGCACAAGTGCTGTGAGGAGAGGCTGAGGGAGCTGGGGATGTTCAGCCTGGAGAAGAGGAGGCTCAGGGGAGACCTTATCACCCTCT
>NW_008655764.1:32844-38787 GCF_000695815.1 Acanthisitta chloris
AGACTCAAGCTCTGCCAGGGGAGGTTTAAGTTGGATATTAGGAAGATATTTTTTACAGAGAGAGTAATCAGGCATTGGAATGCGCTGCCCAGGGAGGTGGTGGATTCACCATTCCTGGAGGTTTCCAAGACAAGACTGGATGTGGCACTTAGTGCCATGGTCTAGTAACCATGGTAGGCTTGGACTCGATGATCTTTGAGGTCTTTTCCAACCTGGTTGATTCTGTGATTCCATGATAAATGAATTTCTGAATGTGCCATCAGGTGCTATATGCTAATGTTTCCTGAGACTTTGTGAGACAGAAGAGCTGGCAACTGAGTCTGTTCACTTCTGTTTCATATCCTTCCAGGTCAGAAGGCATCAGGATTTATTTTGCTCCCCATGCCCAGAGTGCTTGCAACCTCAGCAGGCAGCAAAGTAATGACAGAGAGTGACACTGTTGAAGGACATTTATGCAGAAATTAATCTAAATTCCTGCAGTAATTAATATATCTGTTGGGGATTCATCACATTTCTGAGTACTAAATAAACTCAGACATTTACAGTTGATGTTAAGACACCATTTGTCTTACAACCCAGCAAGAATTTTTTTTGGTGGCCCTTCTACCACAGTAAGGGAATTAAGAAAACAGTCCTTGGATCTCTGCTGCCTTGCTGTTTAATTGAATTGCTCTTCATAATAGTTGGAAGCAGCTTTGTGTCTGTTACTGACAAATGCTTAGGCCAAAATAATTGTGAAAATCAATAGCCTACAGAGCACATTACCAGGTTTAAAAGACAACTCCTGCAGCCCCAGACTGTCTACAGAAGGCATTTCATGAAATTCACTGTCTGAACTTCTTGCATAAGCAGTCTTCTAATGGAGCCCCATATATGCCAAGTTGTTACAGGGTGTTTACCATAGCCTGATAAGGTTTTGAATTTTGCCAAGTTCCTGACAGAACATTATGCCAGAAGTATCTCTTTTTTCTTTTTCCCCTTTTTTCCTCAGGTACAGTAGCTTCATTTGGAGCAGAAGTTGCCTAAGACTCTTTCATAGTACTTCAGGCAAATAATCATGCAGTTCAAGTTTCAGCAGTTTATTGTAAATAATTTTTTTAATCTAGAAATGTGATGCTTGCCGGCTGATTTCCCTCCTTAATTGTGCTTCTTATATGCTTATGATGGTGGATTTGTATAAAGTAGTTCCAAAAAATGACAATATCTTGACCATACCTTATTCCTGGTGCATCTTTACCCAGCAGAATCTGCTGACCTGTGCTATTGAAGGAAGTTCATGCTGCAGAATCAGCTGTTTTAAATCAGGGAATTTAATTTATTAACAGTGAACTGAAGTTTTTGTAGTTTGCCTTTATTTTCACAGTGTTCAGTCTTTGTTCTTATTTTCTAAAAACCCTTGAATAGCTATACTTTACTGCCATTTCATGGTACATATAATGAACCAGAAGAGGTCCAGTTTCTACTGCATTGCCTCCCAGGGTATTGTTTGCAAATCAGGAAGAGGAAGTTTGCATATGAAGGGCTGTCCAAGTGCCCGAATGTCCTCACGGGACTACAAACTCTTTAACTGCCTCACCTAGAAAGCACATTTGACTTTCTGTAATTCAGGGTTAATTTAACTGAACTTGAGATTTCTTTGATTAGTTGGAAGCATGGTGGAGAAACCCTGTAGTAATTACTGCATAATGGATGCCAGGGAAAATTTTTTATATTTATGTTAGGTGAGAGTAGTTAGTTTGATGAAATGCAGTCTTCACTGCCACCCTTCTCTCACTGTGTTCGTGAAATCTGAGCACATATCCAGTTGTTAAGGATTTCGGCACTGGAATTGGGGTGGCAGGAAATCCAGCTGAGGCACTGTTATTTTTGCTCATCATAAAGAGTTTATAGTTTAAAAATAAATAAAGTTATTTTTACAAAAGGGCAATAACGCGTGTGAACATATCAAAAAATCACAGAGGAGACATCAAATCCTTAAATGTTAAATAAACTGCTTTACAAATTAGAAGAGTTATGCCAAATTCCATCCTATCTGGGACCTTATTGCAGTGAGACTTTTGAAGACTAAAATGTGTGTTTTGCAATAGACAACAGTATATATTTCTGCTTCAGCATTTTTCTTTTTTTCAAATGTGGAGGCGGATGCATAAAGAAACTTTCTCTGCATGTTCTTCAGATTGATTTCTCCTGTATCCATAAAAATGTATTATACCTTAAAGCAAGAACAGGACATGATAGGTTCAAACTGAAGGAGAGGAGGTTTAGGTTATGTATTAGAAAAAAGTTTTTTACTGTAAGGGTGGTGAGACACTGGCACAGGTTGCCCAGGGGAGTGGTGGCTGCCCCAGCCCTTGTGGTGTTCAGAGCCAGGCTGGATGAGGCCTTGAGCATCCTGGTCTAGTGGGGAGGTGTCCCTGCCCATGGCAGGGGGGTTGGGACTAGGTGGTCCATTCTAACCCCTAAAATTCTGTGATTCTATGAACACTTACATTGATTTTTGTTAGATACTTTGGCTCCAGATGTCAAGTACATAATCTGAAAATTTGATTCCTTTTTTTCCCTTACCTTTTTTGTGTTTAATAGAAGTTGCATCATTGTGGACTGGAGGAAACCTTATTAAATGGCTGATTTATCATATTCATAGTAAAACTACATTATAAAAGTAGCCAAAAGCCTGGTCCCCAAAATTCTGTCCTTTGGCTGGCATAGAGGTTGACTTTGAGGCAGAAGATGTCCGTCTGATGTCACCTGATGACCATTCCTGGGATGGGAAGATGGTATGTTGAAAACACAAGCGGTCAAAGGAAAAGATTTAAGAAACCAAGACAAAATCAGCACAAGTGCTAGGAACAAGATCATGAAGAAAATACTGTGGTCAATGGGTTGTTCAGGCTAAGTGTTGTCAGGATAGGGCTGGGAACTGTTACCAAAGTTTATTTAATTGTTTTGTGTAGAAGGGGAAAGGACATTGCGTGCTTTTTGTAAGAGAGTTGGGCTTTATCAGACAAATGCACAACTCTGTTGTGGTTTCTTTTTCTGGCATAAGTAACACACAAAAGCAGAATTTTGGGTTTTGTGGATCAGAAACACATAAATGCTTATATGCACTAAATGCACACCTGTGAGCATGTGTGTAACTTACATTTCTGACACAACAAATTAACTAGACAGAGTTAGTAGTAAAGGTCAAAATCTAATAAGGTTATCTGCTTCAGTGTAATGTATTTCATTTTGGTATTAAAACAGTGAAGCAGGACTAGACATCTGAGCCAATACACATGAAAAAATAATGAATACATTTTGTACTGATTAACCAAGTTCATCTTGCTCAAACTTTTTTGGCTCCAGAAATAAAATAACTATTGACCTAGTTCTAAAAATACAGAGGATCAGGTAATATCTTAATTCTGATTTATTTGGTTCAAACTTTAAAACCCTATCCCTTGCAGCTGGCAGATATGCAGTGGTGGGGACCAGTGCCATCCTGAAATGCTGCAGACTGAAAAAAATCACCTGCTTATTCTGGGATGAGTGCCATCGCTGTCTGACGGAAATATCAGGCTGGTCTCTGATCCTAGGAATGGGAGACAGATGTTTCCAATGGGAGAGGAATTTACCTGTATAGCATAGGGGATGATGCAGCAAGAGCTGACACTTAGCATTTTACACGTGACTTCTTGTATCCAAACATAGGACTGTTTTTTCTTTTCTCTAAAGGCAAACTCACAACCTGGCAAATATTAAAAGATAGCTCATATACTGGAATCGATTCTTGGCAGCTGTTTGGGCTGATTCCATTTTAAAATAAATTCCTAACAAAATAATCCAAAAATATATATAGAATATTGTACCTTTGTTTGCCATCTATGGTACAGTGAACAAAGTTCTCATTAGAGTTATCTTCCTCATTTTTACATCAAAACAATGTATGCTCATAAATACCCAGGCCTGTGTCTGGAATATATGACATTGGCTTTCCTCATTGCCTTTGCTTTTATTTTTTTGGCTTAGGCATTAGATTTGTGAGCTGGGCCCAATGTTTGAATCCAATTATTGGATTATTTCTTTCCCGGTTACTCCCCTTAGTCCTTTCTGAACAAACCTTTGATCTCTCTATATTGAAACTGGGCTGCAGTAAATCTTCCAGGGTGATTACTGAAAAGGTAAATTGAGTAGATGGATGTTTTCACAATTTTAGTCTTTACATCCTTTTAGATCCCAAGTCAAAGGTGAGAGAGTGAAATCAAAATTGAAATCCTTATCAGTTTATGATAAACATGGTCTTCATGAAATACTGCAGCCTGCAGGTGAGAGGTAGAAGTATTAACCTCATGCATTCTCTAAATGCTTTTGCCTACTTCAGCAAGCTGCTACCAATAGCCAGTTTGTTCTGTAGGATATTGCTAGATGCTTTTTATTCCCTCTGTTGACAACCAGTTCCTACTTTCTGTGTGTGCAAGATGGTTTATGGGTCCCGAGCTGTCACCTTGCCTCCCCTTTGAACTTGAATCCTTGGATGAAATCTGGGCATTCTTGTAGACCTTGTTGCTTGTGTATTTGTTTAGTTTCATGCTGAATTGACTGTCTTCCTGGTCTGGACTTTGCTTTGATGTGACCACATTTTGTTTTCATTATATAAAGTTGCAGAAAACCTATTTCCCGTTTCCTTGTAATTCCCTAATTTACTACATTTTAATGTATCTGCCCATGTTTCTTTCTTGTGTATATAATGTCAAATAGAGAAGAAAATCCAGGATGATATGAAGGAAAGCTTTATCAGCATTAACATGGGAATAGCTCTGTTATTTTTGGGCAAAGGCCACAAATGAGTTATTCAGGATATGATAAATGAAGAGGAGACTATTGTAAGAAACTTCTCTATCATGCATAACCCACATAAATCACTGCATACAGGCAGAGCAATACTTTCAAGAATTTTAAATTCTTGTTATGACTAGAATGGATTAAAATATAAATACAAGTTTATTAGAACAATCCTAGCAATTGAACGAGTTGATGTTTTTCAGAGAGTTGAGATGTGGTGAATTCCTACCAAAGGAAGATCAGCTCTGGCAGATGCTTGGCTAGATGGGATTACTGGCTGACTTGCTTGAGGACCAGACCTCCATCTCCAGTACAGTTTGTCTGTTGTGAAGTCATAAATTCCTGACTCCGTGGGCCTGAGGCAGGAGATGTTCTAACTTGGACAACCCCAAAGTCAGGGATTTCTGCCCCATTTCTCACCTACCTTCTCATTCTCCATCTTTGTGCTAACACCCTTAGTGCAACCTGATTGGGCACACTGTCATTGCATCTGTAGCAGTAGTGTTTATTTTGCTGAGCAGGCACCAGAGGAACCAAAGAGCTTATGTATTTTTAGCAGAACAGCATGCTAGGGCAAGGTTGATTTATAATGACTTTTATGAGGGTCCAGTTAGGTCATGAAAGAAAACAAATGCACTTGAAGCACGTCGGCAAGACCCACGAAGGGTTGGTGAGCCAGCACATGTGATTTTTGTCATTTCTAACAGGGCCTCTTCCATATTGTTCAACTAGAATCACTGACATACCTTGCTCCTTTGTTCCAGGGTCCCCATGGAGCTGTGATCAACTACACATGTTGCCTCTGCTGTGAGGGCCTACTTTTCCCAAGGCTAGATTATTTGGCTTAATTCAGTTGGAGCTTGGGAAACTTCTCTGGTGGCAGAAAGTACTACCTTTCAGTCCTGCAGAGATGCCAGCAGCCAGACTTATGTTGATGATGAACTTGTTTGTAAGAGAGCAAGAGAGCAGTTACTCCTCCTGCTTTTCACTACAGTGAGTTTGGTTTGTCCAGCACCTCCAACCATAACATTTTTGTTTTGTGAAGTGGAAAAAAATAACATCTTCCTCTGAGATACTTAGTCAAAATAAGTATCTCCTTTGAAGCTCACTGGTGAGCAG
>NW_008655764.1:38807-63346 GCF_000695815.1 Acanthisitta chloris
TAATTGCAGTTTTGGGGTTGGGATGTATTTGACCGTAATTGTGATCTGATCCTTAAAAGAATATAAAAAAACCAAAAGCTGGGCATGGTTCAGATTTCTAATGTCTAATTTTTCACTGCTGATAGTGGATCTAAACAATCTGCTCTGCCTGAAGAATAAGATCTTGGGTTTATAGCAGATAATTTTGCAGACACAGTTCAGTAGATGTTTTAAGTGGAACTTACCTAGAAGGTGAACTTCAGAAACACACCTAATGTTTTCAATGTGCAAAGGGACATTTAGTTTTATTTGTTGCAAAATAACACCCCCAAACAGGTGTATAGAGTCAGGTCCTCTTCTCTGCACTCCTGCCTCTCTGGTGTTGCAGTACTGCTGATGTGGAGGTAGCCAGAGAGGCTCCTGCTCTCAGCCAGTGGATGGAGGAGCTTGCTGTATAGCTGTGTGCTTGTGCTCCTCTCCAAATGTCTCCAGGTACTGGGAACCTGACACTGAGCCAGGCCAGACCTTTGGTCCATTCTGGTTGTGTGAAGGATAACAGGATCTTAATTGTAATGAAGACATTAATAGAGAATTATTGAGAGTTACTGAAAAATAATAATGGCCACATTGTTTTTCTTTTTGAGTCATTTGATAACTAAGGACATTATCAGGAGCAGTGTATTTGTTGCATCCCTTTCTGCATGTAAGAAAGAGGAACATGCATCCTGTAGCTAAAACAGTCCACAGTATTAAAAACAACCTTATCTCTCTCCTGAGAATTAGATTTACTGCTGCTGTTAGTGAAGGCCTGGGAACGGGATCCCCTGGCTGAGTTGCACTCCAACTCTATTCATCCTTGAAATTTTCCCTCTGTAAGCTTTTGACGTCAAAGGATATTTTCTGCCTCCTGGTGATACTTCATCTTCATTCATTCTGTACAATCTAGCTTGAATATAGTGTCATAGCTAATTGACACCATCTGCATGTAAACTACAACAGGTTTTTTTCTACTATATGGCACAACAGCCACTGAACTCTGGCTACTTGAAATGTGTCCAGGAGCAGACACCTAACTCAGATCCTCAGAGTTATTCTCTGTCAGTCCCTACCACTCTCCACCAACTCCATGTCTACTTAGAATCACAGGACCACAGAATGGTTTGGGTTGGAAGGGATCTTAAAGATCCCATGGGCATGGGATCCCTGTCATGGGCAGGGACACCTTCCACTAGACCAGGTTGCTCAAAGCCCCATCAAGCCTGCCCTTGAACACTTCCAGGGATGGGACATGGGCAGCAGGCCAACCTGTTCCAGTGTGTCATCGCATTCATCATAAAAAATTTCTTTTCTCTGTCCAAGCTCAACCTTCTCTCTTTCCTTTTGAAAGTATTGCCCCTTGTCCTCTACTACATGCCCTTGTGAAAAGTCTCTCTTTGGCTTTCTTGTAGCTCCCTTCAGGTACTGGAAGGTGCTCTAAGGTCTCCCTGGAGCCTTCTCTTCTCCGGGCTGAACAACGCCACCTCTCTCAGCCTGTCTTCGTAGAAGAGGTGCTCCAGCCTTCTGATCATTTTCATGGCCTCCTCTGGACCCACTCCAACAGGTCCATGTCTGTCTTGTGCTGGGGACTCCAGAGCTGGACACAGTACTCCAGGTGGAGTCTCAGGAGAGCAGAGTAGAGGGGGAAACTTACGCTCCTACCCTTTGATGACATGTTTTTATCAGTCTCAACTAGCCTGGAGTGGAGGGAGCATATACAGCGTATGTTGGTTAGCCACAAACATGCCTGAAGTGCCTGGGAGCAATCCTTGGGGACAGTTAGTAACAGGGGCATTTCAAGTTGCCTCCAATTTCTTGATGCATAACAGCCATTCAATTTGAGGCAACTTCTTGATGCTGCACCCTAACCATGTGCCATGAGGCTGAAGGAGGGTGTCAGCAGCAGAAGGCAGGCAGCAGTTTGAAATGAAGGGGAATACATACAGACACACAGAACATTTTGGGTAGCCCTGATTGCTCCAGTAATCAAAGTGGACATTTTAAAACACAACACTGTGCAGAAATAGTGAAAAGGTTGAGAGAGGGCTCTGGCTCCATGCTTTCAAGCATGTTTTCTTTCTCACCCAGGTATCCTAATGAATTTGCTGCAGTCACCCTGCCTACATGAGCACTGAGGCTTTTGCAGGTGTCAGTCGTGTTCATCTCAAGGTCATAGCCCTGATACACTGATGCATTAAATTTGGGGTTTTTTAATACAAAATTTCCAGATGAACAATGATTAGTAACTAGCATGCATATGCCTGTATGGACAGAAGGATGCTGATCAGGTGGTGAGCTGTCAATTCTCTCTCCCTTCTTCTCTCCTTTATGTTCAGGCTTTGGCTGCCATCCCTGGAACAAGCTGCTGTCAGACTGTGGAAGATGTTCTTCTGATGCCAGCAGCAGCATCTGGATGCCTGGCACAGCTCTTTGAGCAGTTGTCTTGATTTCTATTGTGGTCAGCATGCAGCTGGAATTTTTTTATCTTGCCTGTATGCTTTTTCTTTTTGGCTCACCTTGAATTATTTGGAATTTATATGTTTCCATCCCATGGGGGAAACAGGGCTCTTTGCAGCTAATTATTAGTACTTGTGTAGGGGATCCTTGCAGCTGAAATACAGGAAAAATTCCCTTCTGTCTTCATGTTTGGATGTGCTTTTCATAGAAAATGCACACTAAAATTTAGTCTCACCCTGAAGCTGTTGCGCACTTACAGAGCACATGCTGGGACTGAATATAAAAAGAAAAACATGTGTAGAGGTGGCTGCAAATGTTTTGAAATCTTTGTTTTTAATCAGAAATTCCTAATTTTACAAGCAGAAACTTTGTGCAATGTGTGTTTTTTAAAATGGAGTTCCAGCTCATGGGTCTAGGTAGGATTCCTGTTAGAAAATACAGATATGAAAGCAAAAAGCCTCTATAAATTACTAGTGTTGGACCTCTCCCTCCCCATCACCTGGGTGTGAGAGAGCCAGGTCCAGGTTGCTGCTTTACCCAATTCAGTGCTGTGACAACCTGGCTGAAATTCTGGAGTGTTTTATTATTGCAGCCCCTTATTAGACCAGCTGAGGGGTAAGCCCCATAGTCTGATGGCTAGCACATGTGCCTGAGAGACAGGAGCTTCCCTGAACCAAGGATTGAATTGGGGAGATGGAGAAAGATATGTCTTTCCCCAAAACGTTAAAGAACTATGTTTTGTCACACTGTGAGGCAAAACTAGGTATGAATGCTGCACTTTTTTTTTCATTAAGGGTCTTGCTTGTGGCCTGGGCCTTACCCAGCCACTCACTCTTTTCTCATGCTTGCTCTGCACTCTTTTACTGCATATGGGTCCGAGACGTCTGGGGTGCAGGTTTCATCATCCTAGAAATACGCCTCCGCTGCCCTGTGCTGTGCTGAGACAGATCCTTGCCTGGCAGAAGTTTCCTCAGTCTGCAAGCAAGCACACAGCCCACAGCAGGAGAAGCCAGCGGATTGCTACCAAATTAGGAGACAGGATTGCTGGCTAGGTCAGCAGAGATACTGTGGAAATGTAAAAGACAGCTTTCAGATCCACCAGCTGCTCTGAAGAAGCCTGAAGTAGTTTCTGGAGCAACAGCTATTTTGAGGATTGCAGTGAAAGTGAGCAAATGTTATTGGGTTGCCTGGGGTTTCCTTTACTTAGGGCTGGGTGGTCGTGACTTTTGGCACCTACGGACAGCTTTGTTTAGGAGAAAAAGATGCATTTCATTGTGTACAAAAATGCAATCCTTTATGGGAAAGCATGAAGCAATGTGTTGGCACTTGTGGTGCTGCTGGGCTTACAACCATAGCCACAGTGTGGGCCAGGGGCCCAGCAGCCTCTACCCCTGCCTAGCTGGGCTGCTCCCCTACGGTACTGGGTGGAACACAGGGAGAAGGGGTTTTGGCCTCCTTAAACACTTGCATCTCTCTGGAAGTGTCCAAAAGAGCTGGGTGGAGCTATTCTTGCCCAGGAAAGTCTTTTGCAGGTAATTGCTTTGCGTTCTTGCCACCCTGAGTCGTTTGTGGCAGGAGAAGGAAAGGAGATGCTGAGCGTGAGCAGCTGGGAATAGCTGCTGGTCCCATTCTGTTTCACTTGTCCCCCTGTCTCCCCATGGCTAGACCCTCCCAGGTGATTTTGGGGTGCAGAGTGAAACAGGGTGGAAGTCTTGTTGGCAGAAGTTCATTATAGCTCTGACCTCTTCAAAATGATGGGCTTTATTTGGCTTTAGAACTAAAAGGGTTGAGACACCATTAGTTTATTTTGTGCTAACAGCAAGTCAGCAGTGTAACTCACAGGACTTCATGCAATATTTCCTACCTGTTCCAGCTCAGTATTCCCTTTGCTTGGCAGATATGTTAACTGAAATAGTAAGGGAAGATGTGACTGCGGTTACACATGGTGCTTGGCAAGGACTCTTTGTCCTGTATGTTAGCCACAGATTTATCCTTCTGCTATGTGTGCTGTCAGGTTTTCATTTCCTCCCTTTATTCTGTATTCCAATTCCCCTTCTTTTTGTTTTCACTATCTTTGCCTTTGCTCAGCCTTGTTTCTCCTTGTGGGTCAGTGACTGCCATCTTTTACCTTGAATCTTTTCTTTAGCATCAGTGAGGAAAGAGAGGGTTCCCACATACCACACGCAGACGTCTCCTACACACACCCTCTCCATGCATTGGGATCCCTGCCCCTGTGGACATGTGCACATGCCCAAATATGTCTGATTGGTTTTGCACCAGTAATTTAACCTAAGCCAGCCAGCTTTTATTAAATCCATGACTGTCAAACAGGGCATAGGCAAGAACCACAAACCATATGTTTCTTCTGTTTCACCACATGCTATTCTGACTGCATCTTAGAGGCAACATGGATATGCCCCTGGGGAAGTTACAGCAAGGTGAGGTGTTTGCTAGAAGACAGTAATTCGATTTGTGGTTTGGACTGATCACACTGCAGATAAAAACCTGTGTACCTGTTCTATGTATTTCAGCCATAAACTATCATTATTACAGGCTTTTTTCTTTCTTCTTTTTTCATTTTTCTTTTTTTTAGCAAGGGAGGGGTAGTTTCTGAGTATTTTGCAAAATATTGCTTGTAACTTTAAGGCAGGGTATCTGAAACATGTAGCTGTGGGCTAATTCTAGCTCCATTCTAGAAAATATACATTTAGTCAAAATGAGACTTCAGATTCCTGAATGTTATCTGGAGTTCAGTCCAATGACACTTTAAACAGAGGCAGGAAAAAGAACAATGTCAGTCCTTTTTTGTCTCTTTCTAGCAGGCTGAGAAAATATAGAAGGTTCTCCCTTGTTTTCATGGACAATTTACTTCATGCCATAATTAACTGGCTCTGCTGATGATATATATTCAGTCAAAAAAACCCTCTTAATTTATACATTGTTTGCATTGAAGAATATCCTTCTCCAAAATTGTGTTGCTATTTTTAGGTCTCATAGTGTTGCTGTATGGAGGATGAGTAACAAACTGAATGTTAACAATGATCTTAGCCTGCTCCAGGGAATGGTAATTTCTTCCTGAAACATCCTTAAAAATATACCGTTTGAGGACTTAGTAACATGTTAATAGTTGTTTTAAAGAACATTGGGCTCCGCTCTGACTTTTATTGAAAAGTGGAATCAGACTGAAACAACTTGCATTATAGCAAAAGTGGAGGAAACTGTTTTGCCTCCCACAGACCCAAGGGAGCACACAAGGAGGGAGAGTGATTACAACCCACTTGTTGGTCAGATCTTTGTTTCGTTGATTCTATGTGTTTCTGAAATTCAAATTTCTGTTTGTTTTCTGACTGAACAGTTCTAATCTCATAAGACTTTTTAACAAATATAGTCTGGATTAGTTATGGAAAACACAGAGAGTATATGAAAGACCTTAGTAACTTTTCCAAAGGCAAGATTCCTCCTTGATTAACAAGTTTTTTTTTCTTTCAGAATGGGTCACTGCTGCAAGATTTGTTTTCCTCATACTAAATGCAAGGCTCATCACAAATCCATCTAACTTCTTGGTCCTGGTTATCAGATCAGAAATGCTGTGGTCATGTGGAGCAAAGCACTCATCCAATGTTGACTTCTGCTCTTTCAATATTTGGGGGTTATCTTTGTGCCTGCAAGATTTCTCTGTGTCAGGTGTTGTTCTGGCCCTCTGCAGCCTGCATAAAAGTATCATGATTTGGCTCATTCAACAAAAATGTAGTTGTGTGTCAGTTCCTAGCCTGGATCAAATTTCTATTGTTGGCTTATCCAGTGTGTGCAGGATGGATGTCATGGAGCATGGAACCACCTGTGATGAAAGGCTCTTCCTTGGTGTATTTTGATAGTCTTTGCCATGATTGGATTAGGAATGGAAGGGACCATAGTGGAATGTAGATCATCACTACCAAATTTTGGAGTATACCTGTTATAGTCGGTGGCATTCACACTTCTCTCAGAACTTAGCATGCAGTGTCAGGCAGGCACCACTGCACCTCCCAGACTCCAGTGATTAAAGCCCTCTGTCTTTGTGTCTGCTTGGTCTGTGAAGAGTTGACGTTTCATGGCATGTGAGCTGACTGTGTGCTGCATTTCTGTGTTTGACAGATATTTTCAGTTACCACAAACACAAATTAAGAGAGTAATGATGACCTTGGTGTATCATCTCACTTTATCACAAGTGACAAATGGAAAAGTAATATTTTTTTCATAATATTTCACATATACTTCCTGACTGCTGTGTTAATGAACACATTCAATTGTGAATGGTGTTCGTGAGGAATTTCGAAGAGGAAATGCAATAAAATGAGAACACTAAGAGTTTTTAAATTATTTGTCTTGCTGTATCAATTTAGGCCAAAGTAGAGGACTGAGCAATGTTATATTTTAAACCATAACATCTTTACTTTCGGTGGTGCTGTGTAATTGAGCTGCCAGTCTTCCTCCATTTGTTTTCTACATAACTTTATCACTGCTTCTGCAGAATTAGCACAAAGTATTCCTTTTCCCTGCTGTGATTAAGATTCATCATCTCAGGAAAATATAATTTTTTCCTTCCATTTCCATGGTAAAGCAGTGACCAGTCAAAATCATGTCATTGTATACCAGCTAAAAAGTTTAAATTGACAAAAACAATCAGTCCTAAAAGAGAAGCCAGCTTTGCCATAACATCTGTTTCTTTGAAGAAATAGTTTCATTTGGGATGGAAAAATAAGTATTTATGGATATGAAAATGTTCTTTTGTGGTACTTTGGTGCATTTGCTACATTCCAGCACTACATTTTATGTTAGTACAGACAGTTTGATGCCATAAAAGATCTGCTAGTAGATGATTAACCTTAATAACGCATTTCATATACCCAAGAGTTTCTTACTGTATCATATTGCCACACTGATCCCTTTTTTGTTACTTGAACACCTGTATCATCCAAAATAAGTGCATATAAGATTACTTTAAGCATTAAGTAAAGAGGGAAAAGCTCCAGAAAGAGAAGTTGTTAAATGACATTTGTCCAGGTTGGGGGAAGCTCTGACAAATGCTTTTGGGGACCTTTGGTGAATTTATTGAATTGTTAGAGTCACAAACCAATCTTCTCAAGAGGAGAGGTGGCCATGAAAATAGCCAAGGACTGGTTTTGAGAGGAGGAAACTGTTATTGGCTGGACCATCATGGAGAAGGACATGAGAGCACTGGTAAGTAAAGCATGGCAAGTTTGGCAAACCTAGGATTCACACTACTGACTGAGAGCACTGCCTTGGGCCTAAGCCTATGGATGAGATACAGTTATGATCAGAACAGGCCAGATGAGGGGACTACACTGTTAGCTTGGAGAATTGGCTGGGGCCTGGGACCATAGCTGAGCACAGGAGCCATGTTGGCCCTTTTGAATGACACACATTAAGACTAAGACTTTCAAGTGAAATGTGTCATGTTTCCAGAAGTTGTGTATTACCAGTGTGAGGCTGAAGTACATGTGTTTGTTTAAAAGACCTGGTTGTGCTGAATTTTTAATGCATTGATCTTTTTTCTTCTTTTCACTGTTTCCATTTATCTAATAATAGCTTCTTGGGTGGTAAAACCAGGCAACATAACTCTCAAGACGTGTGATTACTGATAAAGTGGCAGCTAGAGAAGTATTTATGCTGTTCTTGTTGGAATGACCTTAACAAAAAGGCAGCAAACTCTGGACATAGGCAGATCAACAAAAAATGGTAAATTTATTACACTTGGCTGCATTTGTTGTTGTAGTGAGTGGGTGTGAGAGAAATATTTTCATGATTAGCCTCAGATTCAGGGCACAGCATTGGATCAGATGGCTAGTAATAATGTCTATCTTGTCTCAAGTTACTATGCTTACAACATCGGTTGCCTACAATTAATAACTTGTTCCAAGGCATAAAACTTCATTGTTTCCATTTTGTTGCAAGTCCTCACTTCATTACCATCAGGTCACTCATGGCTGAACTCCAACAAGGAGCTGGGACTGCGTGTCTGTGGGTTTTGTGCTCTGGATTCATGGAGAGGGACTGCCTCTCCCTGCAGAGAGGTCCTTATGGATGCCAGCAGGGAGGTCAGGGCTGTGATGGGGAGCAGGAGGGCTGCATAGAAGGGAGGAAGGAGATGCCAATCTCCTGTCCTGCTCTGCTGCCAGGTCCTAGATACCTGGTGGCACCTGCCAGCTACCTGTTTTCAGCACCATCCCTGCTCCACAGGGCCTCTGGGTCTCCTCTGTGGATGCCTTCCTGCACATTTCAGTCCCTTGGATTATGAAAGTTGGCTCAAAGGACATCATTGTAGCTGTTTTGCCTCTCTGTAATGCCACAGGATTCACCAAGAATCTCATCCATTTTCAGGTGAAGGATGTGTCACTTCTTGTAAGCAAAGGGGGAAAATCCTCTTTGAGGGAAAGTCAAAGATGAGCTCTAGTAGAGTTTCTTGCTCTTCTTTTTTTTTTCACCCACAGAGATTAGTGAAACAAAAATACATTTGTAAGAAGATAACTTTAGGATTTTCTAGTATACTTCTGTAAAGCTCAGAAACATGGTGGTGATATGCAGCAAACATATATCATCTACTGTTGAAAAGACTGAAGAAAAATTCTTCATATTATTGGAATGATAGAAACTTAATGCCCTGACTCTGTCATGCAAAGATATGTGGAGAAAGTCTATTCAAGAGATTATGGGAATTCGTCAAGCACAAACAGCTGTGAAGGCAGCCTTAAACTTTGAGATTTATGAGATTTTTGCAATACAGAACATTTTAATTACTTCATTTAAGTGCTGGTGCATTTCTTGTCAGCATGTTTACTTTTGGCACTGGTGTCACAGTGTTTGAAAACACTGCATCATATATGGAGGCAGCAATTGCCCATGCTGACATGCTATAAAATGCCCTGGGTGGACTCAAACATTTCAGTTGTTTATCACATACAGCAGTGTTATGACAGGCTGGCTAAATACAGTAAAACAGGAGAAGTAGAATGCAGGTCCATAGCTTTCATTTTTCTGAATTGCATAACTGCTTCATAAAACTAATCTCTTTAAGGACAGAGAACCAAATTCTCATCTCTCAATGTAGCTGGAGTTACCCCAGCAAATATGGGATGGCTCAGGAGACTCCCCATCCCTCAAGCCTTGATCTTTGCATAAGCTTACATAGCATGAGCCACCTGCTGTGCTGGAAGCTGGTACACTGCAGAGATAGGAATGGGGAACAGGAGGACTGCATCCTGTAGCAGAGACTTGCTCAAACTTCTCCAGAGGGAGAAGTACTGAGTGGCTCACTCACAGTGAGCACTTAGTTGGTAGTTGGAACAGCCAGAAAGACCCAAAAACCTTTAGTGTAGCAGAAACAATGAGATCAAAGTGAACCAACTTACTGTGTTGTTAGGTCTGCTTTTCTTATCATTTTCTTGGGGTTTTATCCTTTGTCCCATAAACTGTATATATTGCAACAAATATATGGCCCAGCAGTGAGCTTCCTTAAACATTTATGTCTAGCTAAACTGAGTAACTGTAGCTGATTGCATCTATCTTAACTAAACCACATGGCAAAATTGTACATATTGACAGGCAGAAGTAGCAACAAAATGACAAAAGCAGGTAGTGGGAGCCACAAACATCAGAGAGGAAAATCTCTCTGCCAGAGGAGTCATGGTACCTGCTCCATCCTTGCCCTCTTTCCACACCAAGGACCAGTGCTTGTCTTGGCTAGCAGGAAGCAGGGACACCCTTGTGGAGCAAAACCCAGCACCTCCATCAGCAAGCAGTCTTAATGGTGTTTGCAGACTCTGCAGGACCATGGAGACTGTGGTTGTCCTTGTGTCATTATCCCATAGACAAAACCCTTTTCTGAATGAAGCCGAGCAGGAAGGAGCTCTTTGCCCTGGGACAGGCACTGTGAGGTGCACTTTAGTACATGGGACATGACACACCAGTAAAGCTGTGGGCATGGCTTTTGCCAAGTGCCAGTTAGACATGCTAATAGACACCCCTTGTCTTGGCTTGAAATGCCTTCTAGGATGCCTGATAGCTTGCCTTGGCATCTGCTCATAAATTAGCCTCTGTCTATTCTGTCTGTTCTAAAAATGACCAGTTTCCTTGGATAGAGAGTTCATGCATCGTAAGCTTCTTAAATAATTCATTTTGCCAGAATGGTATTGATCTGCTTCAGCCTCTTTTAGCACAGCCCTTCAAAGTCCATAATTTTCTTCCAAAGGAAAGAAGCAAGTAATGTTACTTTAAATTGAGCCTTAGCTCATAATAAGCTCATAATACATTTTACAAGCAGGTCACTGTCTGCACTGTAATGACTTTTTTCCAGGAACATTCCTTTTGTTATGTTCAAATGAATTTTTATCAAGGAATTGTTTTTCACTTAGCTTTTAGTAATGATGTTGCTTTATGAAACTTCCACCTGCACTTAAGTCAAATTGTGTAAACCTTTTTACAGTATTCCTATAAGTGACTTTGTAACTGAAGAAAATTTACAACTGATAAATATTTTACTATTGTAACTTTTACAAACAGCAAGTTTTGAGTGGTATGTTTCTTGCCCCACAAAATAACAGCACCAAATACTGATTCTTGAGGCTTTGTATCTGTGTATGCCAATGATGAAAATATATTTGAGGTCATCTAAGCTATTTTTCTGGATATTTTATAACACCCCACACAAATACAGAACTAGATTTTCTAATGTCAGAATTTTTTCTTTGGCTTAATATTCCAGTTTTGCTCTTCCTTTTCTAGTACTACAAAATAAGGGATGCAAATTTTTCTGCCAATCTTGATAAAATATCATTGTTTCTGAGATATGAAATAATACTCTTAGCTTCCAGTTTCAAAGGTCTGTCACAACTTCTTGCCTTGTACCTTGCCCTTGGTTCAGCACAGCAACTTCAATGTAATTAGACAGTAAGACCCGAGTAAAAAAGTGTCCTTGAAGAAGAGCAATAGTAAACAACATACTTTTCCATTTCTTATCCACCTAATAACAGTGCTTTGAGAAAACACCAGTACTTTCCAAGCAACGCTTCAGCTTTTCTTTTGCAAGTAGGACTAGAGTTGAGTTTTAACATCAGGTCATCAGTGTGCTCTTTGTGGCCTACTGCTGTGGCAAAGTCTCCTCAGCCACCTGTGCCCAGCATGGAGTGACCCTTGCTCTCCACTTTTGGTCTGGGCTTGCAAGTTACTGGGATACATGCTAACTGCAATGGTATTTCTTATGAATTGAGTAGATCAGCTGGTCAGGAGAGGATCATAGAATCATAAAATGGTTTGAGTTGGAAGGGACCTTGAAAGGTCATTTTGTCTAACCCTCCTGCCATGGGCAGGGACATTAAGATGCGCTGCTGAAGTCAAGGTTGAATCATATGTCTGGGGACTACACTGCTAACCTGCCTAAGTACATAAATAAGGTGTAATTTTTATATCAGTCATAGTCATACTTGTGGAGGCATTTGAAGGCCCTGATAGTGTCAATGTGATGTTGTCCTTTCACCCTTTGGCTTCTGATATTTGGCTCCTGTTCTCTATTTACAGCCTTGCAGCCTGCACTTTGGTTGCAGCTGCAGAATCCCATAAATTGAAATTTGCCTATTGCTTCCTCGGATTGTGATCTAGCCACTCCCTCCACTCCTCAAAACACTGGCATATGAAGTGTTTTTTCTCCAGATGCCATTTTTAGCTTCTTTCCTGCTTAGTAATGACTGAAATAGTGGTAAAGGCAATCACTGTCACCACCGTTTCGCTCAATTCCAGTTATTCTTCCTCACAATACTGGTTGGTTTGGGTTTTTTTTTTTAAGAAATAGCATTTTATCAGACATGGAAATGGTCCAAGAAATCTTGTATCTAAGGAGAAAGAAAGATAATCACACCATAGGATGGTCAGGGGCTCAGAATCCCACGTAAAAACCAGCTCATGGGCATGGATGTTCCTGCTGCTGATTATGTGGTATCTGTCTTTGCCTTCAACATAACCCTCATCTCTGAGCTGTACACACTGTGACAGTCCAGACCCTCTCGGGTCTGTCTTTGCCCCCAACATACTACAGGTCATAGTCTGGAGGTACCTGGTGTCCCAGAATGGTGATCAAAGGCAACGAAGCTATCTTGATGTAAAAGACACTTTGTGCCCCTGAATGGGGGAATAAATAACCAAAACTGTATCCAATGGCTTTGAACATCTGTTCTAGTGTTGTCTGGGGCTGTATGAACCATTTATAACCTGAGGAGTTATAGTCCATAGTTACTCATGTGGTGACCTTCCTATACATTTCTGCAGCAATGTTGGTATTTTTCTTTCCAGTTTACACTTGATTTTTTTAATGGGTAGCAGTACTTGTTTCAGAGGAAAAAAATGTGTCTCTTACATTTCTATTTGTAATTTATTTATAACGAGTAAATTGTCTTCATTATTATTTTACAATAATCATAATTCTACTTTAACATAGCATATAGATAGAAAATTTACTCTGTCATTTTCCAGGAATTGTTCAGGTTTAGGCAATTCAAAAATATGAATAGCTTTTATTGTGTCATGGGAATATAAAAGGAAAGCAACAAATACTAATGTGCCTGAGTCACTCTGTCTTGTCTATCATATATTGAATATGTGATATCGTATTAAAGGAATATCCTTTTAATTGTAAAGGAAAAAATTAAATTTGAACCCCTATAAAGCAACTCTTTTTCTTTCAAGCTTCCTGTCTAGACTTGTAGTCAGAAAAAAATCTCCAGGAACCAGCTCTTCCGTTGCTGTCACTAGCACTGTAACCTCTTGCTCGGGCTGGGTAATAGGCAGCTCCACTCACTCCATTCAGCAGCATCTCCTGCCTCCATGTGAAGACTCCCAGGAAAACAACACTATTTTTAATTAGATGCCCACAGGATCCCTGGAGAAAAGAGATGATTTCCTATCTCTGGAGATGTCACTATAGTGTTTACATCACTGAAGAAGAAAAGCAGGAGACAGCACTTGGTCCTAACAAAGTCTTTGCAATGGTATGTTGGCATCTGATAGCCCCCATGTGAGGATCCCCAAAAGGCCTCTTAGCATGTTGTTTGGTGGTTTGGTTTTTTTCATCTTATTTATGTGGATTGTTTGGGTATTTTTGCTTAAAATATCAAGGGTAAAATCCTGGCATCCTGCTGCAAGCAGTCAGAGGCTTGCCTATGGGTCTAATGGAATTCTGTAAATGTAAAAACGTTTTCTTCTGAAATCTTATGTTTTATGTTTGTTTTTAAAAGAAGCCTTTCTTCTGGTGGAGCTTTGTTCAGAAGCTTGGGCTTTGGTGATGCTCTCTGAGGCTGCCTGAGGGGCCATGCCAGCCAACTTGGTTCCCGTGCTGCTCAGCCCACACTTTGCAGGCAGTCTGGGCTGAGCTGAGCTGGGCTGGGCTGGTTTGTGCACTAGTTGGTGGCCAGATCTGGCAAGAGTCACTTTGTGCTGCTTGGTAAAGAAAGCTGGGTGGACTCTACAGCTTGGTGAGGAGTCTGTCAGCAAGCAGGGCCACTGGATTATGAATGTAAGGGCTGGGAGAGCCAAACAGGTTGAAGTAGGTCCTTATGGCACTTCTAAGTTGCTAAAATCCCCCTTATCCAGTAATTGCTGCATAAACATGGAGAGTCAGAGTAGCCTGTTGGCTAAATCCATAAATAATGCAGGTCCTTGCCTTGAGGAGAATTTCCTTTGTGCATGTACTTCAGGAAATAGCAGAAGGTACTGCTCTCATTCCCTGCATGGTGGAGACCCTCTGTGTGACCTCATCTAACTCCATGGATCGTTACTTGTTTGAGCTCTGCTCCAGACCTAATTACGAACCATCATCATGTTCCCTTTGCAGCTCCTGATGGAGGTTGAGGTGTTGGCTGCTCTCAGGGAGGTGTGGATGCTCCTTCAGCTCTCTCCTGGGCAGCCTGAAGTGCACTGTTATCTCAAGGAGAGAACATTTAGATTTGCAGGCAATGCTGATGCTTAAGGATGCAGGTTGTAAGACCAGGAAAATATTCCATGCCTGCATTTCCCATCAAGGTTAACTGGAAAAGATTAGTCTTCCAGATGTCTTATAAATGCAAATTTGTTGCTGTTCATTATAATGCTATTATATCATGATCACAGAAAAATCAAAGTAAAGCTACAGTTCCTGTTAAATAGGGATTTAAAAGCAGACTTCTGAGAGCAACCAATTGCATAGTCTCTGTAGCCTTTGCTTGTGGCTGGTATCATTGCAGTTTCTTGCATAAGTCTTGTACACACTTGTTTCATCTTTTACTACAATGTTCATTCCCCTGAAAAAATTTCTGTTGGCTGTTTTCATATCAGGCTTTGCTGCTGACCGAAGGCTGTCATAGACTGACTCCTTGTTGCCCAAGTCCTGTTGTGATCATGTTTGCTATGGAGAAGTATTTCTGGGAACCTGGAGAGCTTTTGACTCCAGCAGGCTGTACGATACAGGGAAAGCAAAGTGTTTAATCCATCCTAAAAAGGTAGAAATGTATTGGAAACATCTGTTTTGGACCCAGCATCCCATTTCACACAAAGTTTCCTTTCTTTACACTTCTGAGAAGGAAAGCAGCAGGATTGTCCCCTGGTGTTCCTGGGAGCTGGCCAAATCAGGAGGCAGGACTATAGGCAGGATGGAGGCAGAGGGAGATGCCTGCCTCAGGTAAGGCCAGGAAACCCATGCAGTTCAATTTTTTAAAATACGTATCTCAGAGAGAAGGGTAATAGGAAGGAAACTAAAAGGACTTTGTAGGAAAAGGGCTAAATTGTAAACTCTTCCCCTTTTGAAAGCTGAAGGATATTGAGGTTGTGACCTGATACATGATCTCAGAGAGGGCTCAACTCCAGATGTTGTTTTTTCCTCCTTGTGAGGTCTCGAATGCTTATTATGAAAAGCGAATGTAAATTTCTTCACTAAGAAATCTCATGATGATTCTGGAGCTTCCCAAGAAATTTGTCTAGTTATTTAATTGGACCCTAGCTGGAAGTGTTGAAAGTGCTGTGCAGAAGGCATAAGAGCTCTCATAGCTGCTGAAAGGCAGTACATTGTGATCTAGACTGAAGTGGGATGAAGTTTAGCAGTTATTTCCAGTGTTCTCTTCACTTCCTGAGCAAGAAGGGGGCTTGGAGCAGTGCCCTGGTTTTGCTTAAGGCAGCAAGCCTTGTCTGTCTACATGGTGGACACTGTGCTTTCTGCCCATCCTTCCAGCAGTGGTCCCTACCCAAGTAGCAGGGGCATGTTCCCTGAACATTAATGGTGCCAATGGAATATTGGCAGAGTGCCTATAGCTGCACCATGCTGGTGTGGTTTTGTGTCAGGAATGTGAGGGGCAATGTGATTCTGCATGAGGGATGCTGGGCTGGTGCTGGGTTGCTGTGCTGGAGCATGATGCCTGGGCCCAGTGGGGAACTCATGCCCCATGCTGCCAGCTGCAGAGATGTATGTGGTGCTGTGGGTGTGTTCCAGCTGGGCTGGACATGGTCACCACTGTGGCAGCTCCCAGAGGGGCAGGCTGCATGGTCATGGATGAGGATCGTGGAGTTACTGACATATGGTCTCTGCTGTCTGTCTCTAGTGCTTCCTCCTTCCCATCCCTTGTATGTAAAAATCAGCCGCAGCTGCTGAACGGTGCCTGGTAAGCTTCAGCTCTGGCTTTCTGCTTTTCAGATATGTAATTGCATTTTTCAAATGGTGGCAGTATGTTTTGCTGTTTCCTCCCTTGTGCAGCTCTTTGCCTTCAATGAAGATGTGGGTTTCAGGCTCACAGAACTGTGTCTATAATTTCCCTTCTCCTGTGGCTTTTCTTTCATTTCAGGCTTTTTATCTTATGGGACACTGAGGTAACATTACTATTATTAGAACATTTTCCAAGCTCTCATTTAACACACCATCAAAATTAGACAAATAGAGGATATGTAATCAGTCCATCAGGCCACTACGAAAGGCTTGATAAATGGGCAATAGCTCAGTACAGTCAAGCAGGATCACTGTAGGAACTAATGAAAAAGGAAAATGCTGCCTCTTTTCATAGGTGTGTTTCAAAAAATGGATTTTTTTGTGGGTTTTTTGGGTTTTTTTTGGTTGGTTGGTTGGTTTTTGGTGGGGTTTTTTGTTGTTTTGTTTGTTGGTGGGGTTTGTTTTTGGTTTTGATGGCATTTTATGGGGTTCATTTTTGGTTTTGTAGTTTTAATTTTTGCTTTTTAGTGTGAGTACCAGGAGAATCCTGAGCTGAAATGCACTCAAAATCCATAAAAATACTTGTCCATACACATAAAGATCTTGTCTCTGCTTTCAGCCTTCCATTTTGTTTATATTTTGCAATTATTTGTGGTCCAGCTGCTATTTTTCTGTATAAATAAGAAACTAATGAAATATAATGGACTTTCTCATCAGATACCCTCCAGAATGTGTTTTGTTATTCTTGTATGTGCCATCTGTTTTTAACAAGAAGAGCTTGAATTAATCAGCCATAACAACTGGTTTAGCAATATTATATTTTCTAAATAGATTGGTATGATAAGTGTGATTATATTTGGCATGAAAAGCTGGTAGATATTATTCCTGTATATGTAGCTCTTTTTTTTTTTCTTCGAAGGGAAGTAATACTTTTCCTCTGAAGAATGTCACTGTCACTGGAAAAATGTATGAAAGAGGTGAATCATGTTTCAGCAGGCATCCTAGAAATCTCAGACTCCCTATCAAAGCAACTCTTTGCCATAACTCAAAGAGTTTCTAGATCAGACATTGTTTAAATCCTGTATCACATAATGAGTATAAAAATTATCACATAACTGTTTCCATATATTTAGAGTCTCTAGTCGGAAATTGCTCTTTTCTGGCATTTCATGTTTTATTATTCCATCCCCTTGACTTTCAAAGATGATATTAATTTATTTACACTCTTTCTAAGCTTGAAGCAGATGCGACCCATATGTGAGCTAATAATTCTAGATGTAGGCCATGGTTGAGATTTGAACACTTGTTTCTCTGTTCTCATTCTCTTATGGGCCCACATCGAGTAATTTTGCATGACTTATCATAGTAAATAAAACCCCAGTTCATTAAGAAGCAGTAAATTTGTGTTAGAGAGTTTGGTTGAACATGCAATAAAAATGTTGTACAGCGACCCATATGTGAGCTAATAATTCTAGATGTAGGCCATGGTTGAGAT
Organism: Acanthisitta chloris; assembly: GCF_000695815.1. Classification (NCBI taxonomy): domain Eukaryota; kingdom Metazoa; phylum Chordata; class Aves; order Passeriformes; family Acanthisittidae; genus Acanthisitta; species Acanthisitta chloris. The sequence continues at coordinate 56,489 of NW_008655764.1, forward strand.
TTGAACACTTGTTTCTCTGTTCTCATTCTCTTATGGGCCCACATCGAGTAATTTTGCATGACTTATCATAGTAAATAAAACCCCAGTTCATTAAGAAGCAGTAAATTTGTGTTAGAGAGTTTGGTTGAACATGCAATAAAAATGTTGTACACCTACAGTGAATAATTTCAGCTGAAAAAGCAAGGAGACTCATTACTGAAAATATCAAAGTATTTGGTATCTTAGGAATTAAATGTTTCCTTTGTTTTGCAATATGAAATAGCACACAACACCAAATATAAATGCAATTTAATTTAAAAGAGAAGAAAAAGTAGCCCAAGCTTCCTAGAAGAAGGAATGGGAAAGAATGAGTTGATGAATTGTTTGATTCAGTTTATAGTGATATTGATGATGGGCGGCTGTTCAGAAAGAAAACAGAAATGGTTTCTGTACACTAAAACTATTTTCTGCAATTTTTCAGTTTTCACACTGATTCAGAGTAAACAGTTTATGACATGATATGACAATACATGTGGTGTCTCAATGCCTTAGGGTGTCAGAATCATATTGCTGTGATCACTCTAAGTATATATGTGTAAGAAATAATACATATATAAACAGAATCTGTTTAAAGTGTAGAGTCATGGAATGGTTTGAGTTAGAAGGGACCTTAAAGACCATCTAGGTCCAATCTCCTGCCATGGACAGGGACACCTTCCATTAGATCAGGTTGCTCAGAGCTCCATCCAACCAGGCCTTGAATGTTTTCAGGGATGGGGCGTCTACCACCTCTCTGGGCAACCTGTTCCAGTGCCTCACCACCCTCACAGTAAGTAATTTCTTCCTTATATCTAGTTTAAATCTCCCCTCGTTCAGTTTAAAACCATTACCCTTTGTACAACAGGCCCTACGAAAACTGTCTCCATATTTCTTGCTTTAAGGTCTCCCTGGAGCCTTCTCTTCTCAAGGCTGTAAAACCCCAACTCTCTCAGCCTGTCCTTACGGGAGAGGTGCTCCAGCCCTCCCTGATCACCCTCATGGCCTTCCTTTGGACTCATTCTAGCAGGTCTTTCCTGTGCTGAGGTCCTCAGAGTTGGACACAGCAGTCCAGGTGGGGTCTCACAACCTGAGATGTTTACAGCACTGTTCCTGCGTGTGATGCCTGACAACTGAAGAGTCTGACCAGATTGTTCTGACTAGATAAACACCACTGAAAGTTTAAATATAATGTTGCAGCAGATATTGAGATAATTATGGAAACAAATGTCAGATAAATACATCTATGTTAAAAGATATTTCAGTTCGACAGTATTTTGTTGGTTTATAGTATCTTATTGTTATGGCTCCTTATGGTCTCATTTTAGATGTGAGTTGTAGCATAAATACATTAAGTCAGCTGTGAATGACCTGGGATTTGAGATCCTGTTTGTATCTAGTCCGGGTGTAGTCATTTTACTGTACACATAAAATGGAAAGCACATGGTTTGAGACTTCAGTGGTCTGCATATAAATGGCTTATTGCAATCAGTATGGCTTCAGAGATGTGCTATTTGCAGGATACCCTCCATGGACTGAAATATGGAAGTCTTGGGAAAAATGTGTTTACAAAGGACAGAAATAGAAAAGGAGTGTATTCATAGCTTGTGCTGGAGAAAGAAAACAAACTGTTTATGTACTGGCAAAATGGCTAGATCATATGCTTCACATTTTGGAGGGGAAAATTCAGATAAAACACAGTAATTTCTCTTTTAAGTCTCATTGCATTCAAAATGTACCCAAGTTAATTTTCTGTTAGCTTTAACATGTAGTGTTAAAATGATAGTTTCTTTTAAGGATGAGAAAACAGGACTCTAATCTTACTATAACAAATCAGTATACCTTATATACATGTATCCCCCACATATACATTTATATATGTGTGTATATATATATATATATATACACACACACATACTTACCCTGGCAAAATATTGAACATCCTATTGAAGGTAATGCTGATTACTATTGAGGTAGCCTAGAAAAAGTGATATTCTGATACTTAATTACTTGAGAAACTGTAGGTTCATTCAAAATCCATCAAGATACTCTTACTGCAGGTGAGAAAGGGATTACAGGTCTCGTTTTACCGTTTCCATGTTTTGCTCATGAAGGCTCACCTCTGGGTGATGTGGTGAGCCAGTGTCATTTCCATCCCAGCCCCAGGGCCTCCTGCCTCTGCACCCTGTGCCTCTATGCTGGTGCCTCACACCTGCCTGCTGCTCAGGCAGTGCTGCTTCTTACTGGAAGAAGCAAAGATTTATGACACTCAGTTGGTTGCTTTACTCTGAGCATCATTATACTGTGGTCCAAAGGGCTCATCTGGTTTGTCTCACTCCAGGTCTTGAGTGGATACATGTCTTTCAGATGTGTTTAAAGATGCATCTTCACTCCTGTGCCTTTTCTAGTTCTTTTTTTGTATTTCCTCAGAACCAGTACATGCTGCCAGCTCACTCATTTGCCCCTTTTGGTGGAACTAATGCTCTTCTATTACAGCCTGTGCAGAGCTTTGGACAAGGCAGAGCTGAAGTGACTTCTGCCCCATGCAATGCTAGCAGGTGTGTATGAGGTGCCTGCAAGCCCTGCTCACTCCCCTTCCTGCTGGCCAGGGTGCAGACTAGGGGGAGTCTGTGTCATAGGCTGCTTACAGCTGCATTTTGCTTTATTAAATTGAAAGAAAGATTTTCTAAAATCAGTTACCCATATATGTTGGTGATGGTCATCTCTTGTTGCATTCAATTTATCATTGACAGGATGATATAAAGTGGGTGAGGAAAATCAGTTTATATGTTGGTGATGGTCGTCTCTTGTTGCATTCGATTTATCTTTGACAGGATGATATAAAGTGGGTGAGGCCATTTCTTCCACATGTACAAAGAAGGCAATTTAAGAAACAAAACTTCCAGCTGTGTTTCTCCAGAGGAGCCAGTGTGCAGACAGAAAAAGAGCATAGCATAGTCTGCTTGGCACTCATTACTTCCTTATTCTAAACTCCTGCTTTTGTCTCTTGTTGCATTCGATTTATCTTTGACAGGATGATATAAAGTGGGTGAGGCCATTTCTTCCACATGTACAAAGAAGGCAATTTAAGAAACAAAACTTCCAGCTGTGTTTCTCCAGAGGAGCCAGTGTGCAGACAGAAAAAGAGCATAGCATAGTCTGCTTGGCACTCATTACTTCCTTATTCTAAACTCCTGCTTTTATTAATTTACATGTTAATTTTCTACTTTGCCACTGATTATGCTCTATTTTTGAGCCTACTTCATTTCTTAATGTCAATTCTTCCCTTAAACATGTTTAACACATGATTATCCCCTTTCAAAGAGAACTTCCCATTGCTGTCCCAAAAGGAAATGCATTGGCCATGTAGATCACGAGACTGCATGGGTGAATAATTGTGAAGATCAAAGAAACTTACATATCTGGTGATCTTTACAGCAAATTAAATTTCTTGGAGAAGATGCTATTTTTGCTTACTGTCAAGCATCAGCCTGCTAGTATCTTGGAGAAGATGCTATTCTTGCTTACTGTCAAGCATCAGCCTGCTAATAGCATGCTCTATTTAGAGAGACTGTTTGCTTTCCTTCTCTGTACAAAGGCAACTTCCTTTATGTCTCATCTGTTTCCACCATCACCATCTCCAGGACAGAAATTAATTTCAGTGAGACTGTGAATAATAAAGAGATGAGTAAAGTAAACCACACAGAGAGAAAATAGGGAGAAGAGAACCAAGCAACGTGATCTTTCTGCCCTGGCTGGTGGAGGAGAAGGGCTGGGGAGAGAGTGATAGCAGAAGCAGCTCTACAAGATGCCATTGCCAATGGAGCAGCCCTTTCTGCCTCCACAGGTGCCCAGTTCAGCTGCTAATGACACATAGGTTCATTTCTCACTGTGCTGCTTACAGGGCTGCAATAGGCTGTAACAGCAGTCAGTGTATGGGTACAGGCATGGGTGTCGTGGTTGGGAGATGTCAATGTGGGTGGCAGGCTCCTTGTCTGAATGTAAAACATGATCTCCAGGTGTTTCCAGCCCATGGTTAGCACCAGCAGGTCCTTTGCTGCTGTCCAAGGGTTCTCCTCCCAGTGGGCCATTTGTGACCTCATTAAGAGCAAAACAATAAAAATATCTCTATTCTTTTACCTTTTGCAGTGAAGTATTTGAATCTCCAAAGTTGCTTCACACATAAATTGTAAATCATTCAGTTAGAGGCTATGTGAGTTGGTCCTACAAGGTGCAATGGTTTATAAATTGACATTTGAAGAGGTGAGTTTTCCTGACTCAAACAGAAATGTCTGTTCCCCAGGAAGAGCACAGCTCAGGGAATGCTTGCTCCTCTTTGTGTGCCTCTCAGTTCTGCCTCCAAAGAAGAACCAGCACAGGCAGGGTCAGGCCATGCAATTATCAAGGAAACAACACACGTAGGCTTCCAAAATTTGCCTGACTGCATCGGTAGAAAAGTGTGCATGATTGGTCTTGCACACTGACTAACATCTTGAACCCAGGAGTTTCACTGTAGCCAGTCCATGTCAAAAACCTGATGCTTTTCTGCTAAATCTTTGCAGGATTTGAGACTGTCTCTGCACCACTGTTTGCTTGCCCAAATGCACATGCATTGCACATGTCCTCATGGTTTTCTAGGCAGCTGCATGTGATGAAAACATGTGGTTTTACCAGCCTGGATTCTATTGTTCTTCTGGAAGAACTGACTGTCTGGAAGTTAGGGATTGTAGTTGAGTACAGACACACTCACATTTTGATCTTCAGTCTCCAGATGTGCTGTGTTGTAATGACACTCTAAATGGCAATCATTTACACTGGAAGAAGGATGCAGAAAAATATTTCCTAAAGGATGTGTGAAATTTTGGAGGAGGCACTGCTCCTACAGGATTAGTTTTAAATAATTACAGAGGTGGCATATATCAAGTTTTAAATAGAAGTCAGTGGGGCATCTTAGGCTGTCATGAGATCCAGGAGCCTGGTTTTTGGTCTCCCATGGGCACAGCTGGCTGGCCAGCCTAGCAGCTGTCCAGGAGGTAAGAGGGACATGGGAAAACAGGCTGATTTCTTCCAAAAGGCTTGACAATTTCTGATGAAATGTTTCATGCTCAAAAACTGACATATTCCAAGGGGGAAACGTTTTGCCCAAGCAGTTTTCAGCAATGATGGTGGTGGTATTTGTGGCATTTTTGGGTTTTTTTTTGGGGGGGTTTGATCCCTTTTTTTTTGCTCCTACATGTAAGTTAGCAAAATGTACGTGAAAACATATCTAAATATAGATGGTGCTATTGCTTTATTGTGCTGTTCCTTTTTTCCCCTTTCTCTGATACTGTTCAAAGACTGTGTCACATAAGGGATACAACATTTTAGTTGCTAAGTGAAGGAGTTAAGTGTAGGACTCTGATATGTGTATGGACTGTACAAAGCACCTGCAATGCCCTTGTGAATTTGGCCGACAGACTAAATGTTGCCTGCATACTGCAGTGACAGATGCACCAGAATAACCTGGGGAGACATATATGTGTGCCAGCAGCACCTGCCCCTGCAGTTACAGTGGGTGTGGAGACAAGCAGTTTATTTTCTGGTGCTTTTTATTTTCAGTTGCTTTTTCATCAGCTGAGGTTGATTTAATTTCAGCTTTAATGTTTTAAAAACCACTACGAAGGGGGCAAGTTAGGAAAACACAGCTTGATTCAGGGGAAAGGAATTGAACAGAAATTGGCATTATGGAATAGTGGCATTGGCTTTGTCTGCTCCTTCCTCCTCTCTTGTATTGAGATGGTGATAAATTTGGAGAGAAGGCACTGTCCAGAGCTCCATGGTATTTCATTGTTGCTGTGATCCTGCTGCACTGGGTTATTTTTCAAATGTATTTCAAGTCCACGTTTCTGTTGGTGTGTCCCAGCACTCTGTTCATTTTTCTACTGTTGTGCATAATGAACAGTGACCTTCACACTAAGCCATGCTTCATTTTCTTGAAACTAAGTACACTAAAGCAACAAAACGAAGCCATTTTTCTTCACATTCAGGTTTCCTTGAACATGGTGTTTATGAGAAAAATAAGCACCTTTGCAACTCAGAAAAAAATGAGAACAATTTTCATATGCATTGAACAAGAAAGTGCTATTATATATATTATCTGTATTTTTATACAACTTTTGTCTGCAGTCATAAAATTACATAATAGTGAATGGCTGAGAAAGCAATCCATCAGTCAGAAAGTATTCAGTAAATCAGACTAAATTTATAGTTTCTAGGTTTGGCTGATAAAACTTTCATATTGTTTTAGTTTGTATGCTCTGTCACATTAATTTATTGCATATTGCTCTCATGGTATGTAATAGCTATCTTTAAATCTGCATATAGCTTATTTTTGCTTCCTTTCTCTGTATGTAAACCTACATTTTTTGAACTTGGATAAAACCAGTTGCTTCACATGCCTTGGTGTCTTATGTGAAAATTCTCTCCTTATCACTTTGCCGTAGAAAGCTTTAGGAATTTAATTGATTCATAAATATTTTAAAGGTCTTTGCTGTCCTTGCTATCTGTTTGGTTTACATAGATAAAGTGCCTAGAATGAAACATTTGGCTGCTGTGAATATAAGGGCTCATTTGTAAACCTTCCAGAGACTGACTTCCCATTGATACAGAATTACACTGGGGGCTCCTGACAGCCATCACCACCATGAGGTGTCTCTGGATGGAAACAGCTACAATTAAAACTTCTGAAAAGCAGTAAAAGAAAGGGAGACTTCGGGTTGTCAAATAGTTTCCTCAGCCACAGAGGAAATCTGTTGCTGCACCAATGCCCCCCTGTGAAGCAAGTGCCTGGAAGGGTTTTGGTTT
>NW_008655764.1:63383-63755 GCF_000695815.1 Acanthisitta chloris
GAACTAAAATCATAGTGGGACAGTGTCTGCTGATCAGAGTCAAGGTTTGGCAGCTTGGGTGGGGAGCTTGCAGCAGGTGTGGAGTCAGCAAATGCTTCGCTTTAGTGAGCAAATCAGCTCACTGTCCTGGGCATCTGTGGCTCCCAGGCACACACAGACACACTCTCACTGACACATTTCTGGGGAGACTGGACCTTACTCCTTGGAGATGCATAGATATGCCTACACCAATGTGCTTTTAATAGCTGTGATTTTGTTTCTTAATTGGCTGTTCACAGACTGCCAAACTGTGAGGCTGAAGACTGAAAGAGAAGGGCTTTCCTCGGTTTTGTACATATTTTATATATACATACATACATACATACATACATA
>NW_008655764.1:63769-97149 GCF_000695815.1 Acanthisitta chloris
CAAAATAATAGGCTATCCATGAGGAAAAGCTAATTAAATCTGTTCCTTCCTAAGTCTCATAATTCTCAGCTGCTCGACTTGGTCCCCCGATGTTTCTAGTAGTCCTTCTCCCATCCTTCCCTGTGCAGGTACTGTGCTGCTGTCATAGTCCTTGCCCAGGGATAATTGGACAGGCAGTGTACCACACTCATCCCTGTTTGGTTGCCTGGCTGGCACACCTACAGTGACAGGCAGCCCAGCAGGTTGAATGGACTTGTGCTGCTCTGCTCCCTCTGGGAAACCCTTTGGGCTTCTGCTTGTCAGCCAGGGATGTTGCAAAGTCTGCTGGGAATGCAACACACCCTCTGTCAGACCTCTCTTCTTCTGAGGAGTGTGGTTTGTGCTACCCCAAAGCGCTGCTGCGGGAGGACTGACAAATGGACAGGAGAAAGGGCTTCAGCCTTGTTCCCTTAGAAAACTGGACTCAGAATGGAAGACCCTTGTATGAAATTCCTTTTTCCTAGTGTGGAGCCTGCCCTAACTGAAGTTGTAAATGCTTCAGGGCCAAGAGCTCTGCATGTATGAAAAGCATAGAAGTGTTTGGGGCTTGTTGTCACATCGACAGTGGTAGCAATGCTAACAGGGAGTGCATGAACAGCAGGCAAGGTTGGCTCTCTTTATGGTGATTTTAAAGACAAACCTATAATAAGATGTATGAGAATGTAAAAATTTTTGTTATTTTGTCCAATTAAAACATGTAAAATAGTCAATTCAACAAGTTAAATAAAGTTTCTTTAGGAGGAAAGACCTAACAGCACATATTGACTAACACTGTCCATGTCACTGCTGCACAGAGACCCAGGTTTCTTGTGAAGTTTTGTTATAGAAAAACCCTGACACATTCTCTTTTGAAATCTTTAAAAATGATGGTGTTCCGTTGTGCTTGAAAGTATACTGTTTTGATGAAAATCTCCAGAGAAAGATTTCTTTTCCTATTACTTTTCAATTCTTGGCACAACCTCTGAAGGAAACTTAAAGTAACCATATTTGCCTGATTTAGGGAGGGGGCAGAGGTGGAAGAGCAAGCTCTGGGTTGTGAGTAGTATGTTTTGCCACGTTAACCATTTAGGATTTTCTTGCTTGAAAATGAGGCATCCCAGTGTTATTCTAAACATGATGTTTTCCACATACCCAGTGATAGGGACTAAAGGATGTATTTATGTACATCTATCAAGCTTATGTATTATGTGACCTCACTTCAGCAAAATATTTTGCTTCCACTTTGTGCTGAAAGAAAATGAGATGGTTTGGAACTGGAGCCTAAAAATTGTCAAGTGCTAAAGATCTGAATGTAATTCTGTGGGTTTGCTCACACAATTTATTTTTAGATTATCGTGTCTTCTCCTTGCTGGGGAAATAAATCAGAAATCATTTACAAACAGCAGATAAAGAATTGCAAAACTTTGGGCTGGATGCCCTTAGCACAGACTGGTGGAGTGATTCTCCTGAAAGCAACTGTCCTGATGTTCACTGAGGAATGGAGAGTCTGGCTTTGGCTTCAAGAGTGCAATTTGGCAATCCAGCATCTTGCAATATGTTGGATTCAGAATCCGTTTTTTTCTCCCTTGCCTTTTCCTTCATTTATTTTTCTTCCCGTTTTCAGGGTTGATGCTTCCTAAATTCCACGCAGGTGCTTCCCTGAGATTTTTGTCAGGTGAAGAGGTTCATACACCTCAGCCATTCCTACACATTTGCATCTGGAGCTTTGTAGTGCAGGTGTCCCTTCAGCTGGCCACATGAGCCTTGTGTTGGTGGTGCTGGTGGTCTTCCCCCTGCTTTTCCCATCACCTTGCCCCCATGTTCACTCTCTGGCGGGACCTCTGCTGCTGGAAAAGGCTTTTCCTTGTGCAGTGCCATCCCCATCCCCTCTCATCTGCCCTAATTGCCACATGTCATAAAGTCACAGGGACTCTTGCCTTGTTTCTTGCATGTCTTAAGCTTATGCTCACTGGGGAATGTATGCATGTGAAGAGTGTAGCTGTTATCTAAAATGAAAAAATAGTGTGTTTGGGCTTGCAGAAAGTATCTTGAAATATAAGGACAAATAGAAACTACTCGATGGTAGTTTCAAACTATTTTTAGGTTGTTTTGGGCTGCGAGTGAGTCTCATACAATTGCACTGTCACCAGTAAGTAACTTCTGATTTTGTGCAAGGCTTGGGAGTCACGGAAGAGTTCCCACCAGTTCTGTAGAAACCCATGCAGGTGGGCTGGTCCCCCACTGCTCCTGGTGCAGCTCAGCAGGCAGCTGCCTTTCCTGATGGACCTCTTCACTCCACATCAAGGTTTTGAGGTCTTAAGTTGTGTTTTAGGTTTGGCAGCACTGTGCCTACTGGGAGATATGTTCCAAATACACCCTGGCTGGAAGTGTCCCTGGGCCTGGTGCCCCTGTCAGCAGGGAGAGGCATGAAGGATGCGAGAAGCTTAGTCCACCTGAGGGTGCACAAAGTGTTCCCACCAGGCAGGTGGGAACCCCTTTTAGCAGCTGAAAGTTTATCAGAGGCAGGAGATGACAGTCACCTCTGATCGGCAGCGTCTCGTCCCGGATCCTGTTTTCAAACTGGGAAGAATCATGAAACAATCTGTTTAATCTCAAAATTAAGTTATAATTATAGAATGAAAATGCATTTCACTCCACCTCCCCATCTCTTCCCCTTCCACTGATGGTCCTTGTTAAGGAGGGATGTCATTTTCCTGTAAGCCAAGTGACATCCAGGACAATCTCGGAGTGGATCCAGTTACTAAGCAGGCTTTTGCCATTGCTTTTGCATGCTTTGCGAGTTTTGCTGAATATATTTAGTAACTCCAATTGTTTCTGGTAGTGCTTTTTTGTAAGCTCTGTTGGGAATGCTTTTAAGTGTAGCTGTGCTGTTTTTAACATCCTAACATCTCTAGCTCACACAGGCAGCTATGAAAATCGATAGTATTGAATGTGAGCCTGGAGTGTTACTGGTTTGTTGGCATATCCAGAACCACATAAATTCCTTTGGGGTCAAGTCCTCAAAATGATTTCAGTGAATCCTGGATGATAAACAAACACATTTATTTCAGGCTGAATGAGAAGATTAGTTTCAAGGAGTTTGGTGGTTTTTTTGCTTTTCAAGTATTTTTGCCATTTATGCAAATAACATTTTGAAACTAAAGCACTGTTTTGAGGAAGTATGCCATTTCATTTTGGAGCACATCAGTTGTTTTGGAACTGCTTGTGCACTGATACAAGTGTTTCAGTGGTACTAAAATGGACAGGCAAAACATTTCGATACCACAACTGCATTTGTGCATGTGTGACGTGCACTGGAAAGTCTTGAGGAAGAGGCTTCATCTTGTTGTACCCAAATCTGGCCCCACTGGTTTGGAAGTCCAGCCTCACAGACTCCTGTCTGCCTCAGGGGATGTTGATTGTGGTGACAGTCACAGGGAGAGAGGGGTGGGTAGGTAGGTAGGTAGGATGAATCTAGAAAGGTCACGAATCCCAATCAGTAGCTGAATAATGTGGTGGCCAAGCATTAAGTGTCTTCTGAAGTTGCTCCCAGTGTTCCTGGTGCAGAGACCTTGGCTAAAAAAGGGTGTTTGGTCACTCATGACAGCACAGAGGTGCTTCAAGCTTCCCATAAGGACATCATCTCATGGAGAGTGAGACTTATGCTACGTGTGGCTTTGATGAGCAGCACAGATCCCAGACCAGAATTAGAGATAATTTTTGCCTTCTTCAGGTTAATAGGTTGTGCCTCGTGCTGTTCCATACCTTGTCAAAGGAATATCTATTAACAGACTTCAGCAGAAGATGCTCCTGTTTGATGCAAAGGAGGTTTCCTAAGGGAAATGCCACATTGTGTCTCAAGGAAATGATGGTGGGAATTGCAGGAAATACTCCACCAGTTGAAAAAGAAAGCAGCATCAGACTCTGTGTCTGTTAGGGGGAGTGCTTGCAAGAAGGGTGGATCAAAGGACCTTAGGCGCTTCAGATGAATTGCCACACACCTCGTTAATCAACTAATAAAATGCAATGAATATCCTGCACTTGGAAAGCCAAGTGAGAGGCCTCAAGTCCCTTATACTGTGAATTTCCCATATTGTCCTCATTTAACCTTTCTGAGCAGTGGCTTTTCTTTTTTTTCTTACATTATTTATAGAGCGAATATTAGTGCAATCCTTTCTTCTTCAGCAGTTGGTAGCATCCTCAGAAACAACAATTAAATGAAAAAGCAGAGGCCCATATATTTTTTGAATTTATTTTACAAACTTATTTGTAATGGCTAGAGAAGAAAACACAATTAATGAGGAAGCAGGGAGTGGAAGCTGTGCTCTTTTATCTGAATATTTGTTTTGGCATTGATCTGGAGTTCTCTGAAATGCTGGCTTAATTGTCTCTCAAGTTTGCCAACTGTAATTTTCTCTCCTATTATTAGAAATAAGGGCACTTTTTGGTTCACTCAACGAGATTTATTTTTATAGCAAATGCTTTATGTGTATCCTGTTAATGCAAAAATCTAACGTTTTGTTAGCATCTTGCATTTACGTTGCATTAAGTTGGACCCAAGCTCTGAGATTTAACTCTAATGTACCCTGAATCAGACTGTGAGGGGCTGCTTGCTGCCAGCTGGGACCCTCTGTGGATCCATACACAGTCCTGTCAATATGTAGGACTTTAAGGGAAGGAAGCATAGTCAGAACCTTCTGACCCTTCCGAGCATGAGCATTTTCCTCTGGTGGAGCAAAAGCTAGGTCTCCTGCATGGGTAACCTCTGTATCCAATAATAAGCTCCTGCCTCAAAGTGTGCAAGTGCTTGGGCTTAAGTTCTGTGCAGCCCTGTGTACTTTGCAGTTGTGCACTGGATGTTTAAAAGGGAAATCTAAAAGCAAGGAAGGAAAGTGTTTATTTTACTTTAGATATGGAAACATACTGCATACAGTTCTGGTGCCCTCAATATAACAAGGACATGGAACTGTTGGAGCAAGTCCAGAGGAGGCCATGAAGTTGATAAGAGGATTGGAGCATCTCCCCTACAAAGACAGGCTGAGGAAGTTGGGGCTGTTCAGCCTGGAGAAGAGAAGGTTGTGTGGAGACCTCAGAGCAACTTTCCAGTATCTGAAGGGAGCCTAGAGGGAAGCCAGAGAGGGACTCTTTTTTATGAACTGCTGTAATAGGACAAGGGCCAATGGGCACAAATGGAAGGAGGGGAAATTTAGATTAGATATCAGGATAAAGTGTTTCACTGTGAGGGTGGTGAGACACTGGAACAGATTGCCGAGGGAGGTAGTGGCTGCCCCAACTCTGGCAGTGTTCAAAGCCAGGTTGGAAAAAGTCTTGAGCATCCTGATCTAGTGGGAGGTGTCCCTGCCCATGGCAGGAGGGGTTGGGACTAGATGATCTATAAGGTCCGGTCCATTGCCTAACATTCTATGATTCTATGATCCAATAGCATTAATACATTTTCTCTGACATAGCTGATGGAGAACCTTTTCCATAATGGCATGTTCACATTACTCTCAATATAAGGACTACAACCAATTAAGACTAAAATACTAACTATTGCCTGAGCAGTGACAAAATTATGATAAAATTATGAGATGCTTGCCTTGGCAGAAAGATTTCCTCTGAGTAGTAACTCTGCTCCAATAGCATTAATACATTTTCTCTGACATAGCTGATGGAGAACCTTTTCCATAATGGCATGTTCACATTACTCTCAATATAAGGACTACAACCAATTAAGACTAAAATACTAACTATTGCCTGAGCAGTGACAAAATTATGATAAAATTATGAGATGCTTGCCTTGGCAGAAAGATTTCCTCTGAGTAGTAACTCTGCTGCTGACATTTCATGTAGAATGTAAGAAATCCGTAACACCTGCCAGAGAAGACAACTTTGCTGTACAGTCTGCACTCTGGGAAAGGTGAAGGAGTCATTAAAACTGGCAAACTTTGTCTAGTATTTATCTTTGTGTACAAATATTCACAAATTAACTAAGAATAGGACATCCATGTGTGTTTTATCCAGTCTGTTTGGAGACCAGTCAGAGGAGAAGGTTTCCTCTGTTCCTCAACACCTGCTCTGCTTGAGACTGCCATGCTGCAATTTATGCAAGGGCTGTTTCTTATAAAAGTTCCTTATCCAAACAAAAAGAAAGCACTCAATTTTATAATGGGGTAGAGAATCCAGCCTTTAAAAAACATCTTTCAATTTATACTGTATGTTTTTTCTGGCAATTCCTTATGACCATTGTGCTTTAATAATTTCAACATGTTCCCTTTTCTTTTTTTCATTCCATCTTTTCCTATATCATTGCCTGTATCATTAGAAGCAAAATTTAAACCTTCCTTAGTGGGTTGGGTTTTTTCCACATAGAGGTATTTGCAAGACTGAAGTTAGAGTAACTGGTATCTTTTTGCAAGCCTGGCATTCTCCATAAAAATAGGGTAGGAATAAAGTTATAATTTAGTAGATTTTTTCAGAACCTGGTTGGTAAAAGTTTCAAATAGCTCTTTTTAATGAGATTTCCATATTTATAGTCATCTTGCTAAATGAAAATGTTCCTGGGCATTCTGTAATTGTATGTCTCATAACAAAGGACAAATTTTGTTAAACTCCAGTGAATTTTGTAGTGTATATCAGTAATGTGGTGAGGGAAGAGAAATTAATTACAAGAGCATTATAGGTTTAAAATATTGCATTTGCAGTCCAGAAAAGCAATTAGAACTTAAGGAAATGATGAGTTTGGGAGCATTGCAATAGATACATTGGGTGTCAGTTGCATAATCATATTACTGCTCCTAAACAGTGTACTGTATTTTAGTAAAGAAGCTGTTTGTAGTAGTCTGTGCATATGTTCCTTGCCTATGGCAAATACTAAGTAATCCAATTTTGTTTAGACTGCAGTGAAAGTGTGAGAATTTATTTCAAATTACTTTGGATTTATTTAAGTCTAAGCATATGGAAGAAGAGGTTTCTGTGCATCAGCAGACACAAAGAACCATGTGCTCGAGCCCTTAGTTTGCCTAGGAAGGGAATTCCCTCCCAGAAAAAGTAAAAACTTTTAACTACGTTAAATCCCTTGGCCATTTTGTTTCATCTTAGCAAGGAGTTGAATACCTTATATTTAACCTGAAAGTGTTTTATGGATTTTAACATTCTTTGTGGTGGATCCACGTAAACCATCAAAAATGTACTTTTTAGTTTATAGAGGGTATTGAAGGCAGTAATTCCAACTTTTCATTAGGAACAGAGCTGAACTCTCTTTCTGAAAATAATTTGCCCTAAAACAAAAGGTAGTTTCTCTCATCCTGCAACTATTTGGAAATTTGGGATGATTGGCTGAATAGGTTCTTTTCAGGCTAAAGTGGTAATTTTTCTGCTTTTCCCAATTACCCTTGATTAGGAGGTGATGATAACTAAGAATACGCCAAAAACTCAAAGCCAAATCAATCATCTCTGAAGAGAGTAATGTGATCTGCACAATAAAGGATATTTGGGGTTATGTTACTCCTTATCTCTCCTTTTGATCCTGTTCCTTTAAAAATAACAGGATAAAAGAATTACATGTTTGGTGAGCCTGAGGAATTAAGGGTAAGGTTGCCAATGCGCTGGTGGTTAGGGCACTTGCTCTGGATCCAGACCTGACCAAGATGGTTATTTATGTTCTTATAACAGCTTGTAACTTACAACAGCTTAGCACCTTGCCACGCCACAGCAGCTGCCCTCTCCAGCCTGTGCTCTTAGAAAGCATGCCCAGGGAATAGCCATTTCAGGGCAAATGGAAATATTTCCTTTGTCTTGCAGTAAAACCATGTGCTGCTTTCCTTTTTTTAACTTCAATGAGAAAGCTTTGAAGTGTCTTTTCAAATCAGCCTAAATTTTATTTTCCTCATGGTAAACTGGATCTGTAGAGTAAAAGGCAAACAAGCAGGTACTCACACAGTTGCCATTCAGATCCATTTTGCCACCAAAGCAGGTATTCCCAGATGGGTCCAGTTCTCCATAGCTTTGAACCAAGCAAGGTCATCTCTCTCATCTGAAATCTATGGTGATCTTGCCAGTCTTGTATGACACCACTTGCTACTTGCTCTTAATGGATAGACTAGCTACAAAACATGTAGGAAATACAGTATTGTGACAGACTTTTGAAACTCAACCTGAACATAAATTCTAGAGAGTTAGAGCAATAGAGCAGGAATATTGATGGCAATGCAGACACACTGCTCTGTGTCCATTTACTCCTCTGCTCCACAGTATCTCCTTGTTTACATGGTTAGTCTGGCTAGTAAGAGACTCAACCCACTGCTGTGATCACATCTTTGCGTGTGGTTGGAGACAAGATCTCTGATGCAATTTGACTTTTAACTTACCTGAAAAAGAAGTGTAATGAATTCATTTACTGGAAGCTGGTAAACTTTATACACGAGGTAGGGAGCAAATTTTCATTGAGGAGGTACATGATTTAATGTCCGATGAAAGGACATGGTGGGATGCCTCTAATTTGATGTGTTTAAAGCAGCCTTGGATTTACAGCTGGCAGAAATTTGAAATGTGCTTTCTGTATGTCATGGTTTAACAGCACACTGTAGCAGTTCGTTTCCTTCAACTGGCATGAAAAGTTAAAAATCCAAAATTTCAAGAGAAAATATATTTTTAACTGTGGGGGTTTTTATATAAAATTAAACCATTTTGATACAGACAAGTCATAATAAATTTTTAGCTTTTACTTAATTACTTATAATTGTGGAATATTTTAGATAATCTCTTTCTAATAGGCAAGTTTTCCAGTGAAAATACATTATGTGTTCATGGGAACATGCTCCTGTAGTATGTGTAGCCCAGAAATAGGAACATTATGAACCTATTAGAATTCAAAACCTCTGATGAAAAACTTTTTTTTCAAATAATTTATTTTTGGAGAACTAAGTTTTCTATGTATGAATTCCAGAAGGATAGAATGGTTTTCATTGTTAAGCATTGGTATATGGCATCAAAAGAATGCATGACATTTTAAAGAGAACAACAGGTTCCTTTTCAAAATATTAAAAAATTTCATTCAGGAATAACACTGCCCAGTGAAAGATCACGAGAACCATGGAAAAGTGCATACTAATGCTCACTTGAATTTATATACTGTTTGTAGTGCATTTATTGACTGTTTATTATTGACTATATTTTATCCTCTTTCCTAGTAAACACATAGTGGATTGGGAAGAGATACTGCTTGTATTTTGTATATTCTAGACTCAGACATTTACAAGCCATGTAGAAAAAATTATGTGGTTTAGTGTTTTTTTTTAAAAAGAATATCCTACTAAAATCAGGTGATATTTGTAGCATAAGGAAACTGACAGTAATCCAAATCCATGCTTCTCATCAGCATCAAGCATGGCTTTCTGAATAGCAAAGAGGACATTAAAAAGAGCTCTTGGAGAAACTAACCTCCCTCTTGTTTGGTTCCCCGTCCCATGGGAAAGCAAAGCCCCCAGACAGTTCAGTCGGAGGTGGTCACATCCTGGGAAGCAAAAGAGAAACCTGTAAGTGTCAAAACGAAAACATTTTGGCAAAAAATAGACACATATTTGAAAGTCTTGTTCAGTTTCGAAACATCACCTTTTCCCTGATCTGCATGGTATCTGAACTGCCTTTAATTTTGTCTTTTGTTGGAGAAAAAATGACCCTGCTACTTACTGTGTGTTACAGATCTAGAAGGGTGTTTTGTGTAGGGGAAGAGAAAAGGTCACCATCCCCAACCATCCTAATGCTCAAGGTATCCCCACTGGAGGGGAGTGTGGTGTCAGGGACCCTCACTGTTATTGAGAACCTTCTGCTGAATGCTGCAAGGCATTGGGAAAAGTTCTTGAGAAAAGAGGCATATTGAAAGAAAAATGTGGGTTTTATGACCCTTCCCACTTATAAAACCTATGCTTTTTGGGCTCTTGCAATGTGTCTTTTGAAGGTGTTATTTTGGATTGTTTTGTTTGGGTTTTTTCCATGTGGTGTGAACGCAACTGCTCCTGTTCCTGACACTGTAACACAGTTCCAATGTGTAGCTTTCCCTCAACCTGCAAGATTTTGTGTGGGGTTTTTTTTTTTACAGTCTCTCCCTGCAGACTGGGGTGTAGCCATAACAGCAGTCTGAGCTCTGACCTGGTTAGTTTGAGGAAGGTAATTTTGTCAGGGTTGCACACCCCCGAGGTGCTCTGTCCCAAGGTGTCTTGCTGCTGAGGGGCATCCAGGTAGGTACATTCTGCAGAGGAAGCAAATTGCTCTATTAATAGTAGGATGCCCACAAAAATCCCTTAGAGTGCATCAGTGACCATATCCAGTGTGATCCTAGAAAGCTAGAGAGCAAGGCAGTGACAAGTTTAAGTGGGATGAAAAACAGAGGCACTGCTTGGTTTTTACCAGGAGAGGAAACTGGAGTGAGCTGACACTCAGTGTGCTCCTGGGGAAAGTCTCTCTCCTTTTGTTTCTGTTTAGAACTTGCATATTTTGTGTTTTGATTCGTGTAAATGCCACTGTGAAAGCCAAGTGCTAAGAGCCCATGTGTTATTAAAGAGGTGCCAGCCCTTGAGATGGCAAAAAGCTTGGGTGACAGAGAAGGGGAGGAACAATGGCCCATGGTGGGGATAGGAGAATCTCCCAGTATATGCTTGGGACCCAAAGCAAAAAAGCCCAGGCAACATCTCTGGCAGAAACTGCTGCAGTTGTGGTGTCCTTCTACCCTCAATTCCAACTCTCCAGCTGGAAATGACAACCACAAAATGCATCTTGTTGTGGTGAACAGCAGACCTCCCTCTTCAGACATTTCTGTGCAGAAGATGCTGCATCTGCTGCTGTGCCAGATGCAGACACAGCTTTCGCTGCTGTGGGGGTGGATGCAGGAGATGCTGTCCCACAGAGTGAACCCTGTAACACTCTGCCCTGCTGCAGCATCAGTCACTGCCAGCCCAGCCTCACTGCCCCACGAGCTGCCTCTGCTGCCAGGCTGGGAGCAATTACATGATTTTGCTGAGTGTTTAAAGCAGTTAAAAACAAACATGCTGGGCAAAAAATAAATACACTTACAAAAGATCACAATTACAAAGACATTCCCGCTCCTCCTTGCTTTCCTGTTTAAGTACTGATAAGTTATCTGTTTGGGGGAAGGGGAGGGTGGGAAAAGAAGAGCAAGGGGGAGGAGTGAACAAAGCAAATGACTCCTGTGTTCAAGACTTAGAAGAAATCTAAGGTTCTCATACCATTTTCTTCTTACAGTGTCTGTCCTCCCAGAAAAACATCAGGACTGTGGAAAAAAAAAAAAGGTGTTGTCAACAAAAACTGTATTTTATTAGAGGAACACAGAGTGGAGCAAGGCAACTTCCTTGCAACATTTTTCATCACATATGCCTTTGGGATTCCATTTTCATTAGATGCTGAACAGTCCTAGATTTACAGCTCCCTTTGCAGATTGTAATTATCTTTTCTAATGACTCTTTTATATTAAAGAAAAATAATGGAAATCTTCCATTACTGTTAAAATGTTTCTAATCATCCTTAATTTGTAGGAAGATAGCAGAAATCAATGAAGGGCTACAGGAAAAAAGTGGAACATCCAGATAAGCTTTCCTGGCTAAAGAAAGGCATAAGAAGATAGAAGCTTTCATCAGCCAGATGCAGAAAGGACCAGAGGACATTAGTTCTTGGTAGTGGGAGTGTAGCACACCAATAACAGTCATTTTTGGTCCTCTACAAGTGAGTGAAGCTAAGAAGGCTTGCTTGGAAGCGATAGGTATTTAAGATCTGCAACGTGAGAAGTGTTCTTTTTATCACAGAGCTTAATGAAAGTCATACTGCAAACAGTACAGTGATCTGTGTCTTACAGAAGGGGTACTGTCTTCTCACTTGATGGGTGTTTAATGCTGCTCAGGCTAGTTTGTATTTATTTTATTAAGCTGTTGGGCTAGGTAAGAGATCTGTTACCTTTGATATCAGAGGTTTTCCCGTTTGGTGCTGCTGTCCTGCAGCAGCCAGTCTCCACCAAGCACAGGCTGACCTTAGTTCCTCTCTGAATTCTTAGGCTCTTTTAGGACTCTCAAGTATTTAAGTACAGGCCTTTTCAATCAGCTTAAAGCCAAATAATCACTTGCTAGATAAGACAAATTTTGAGGAGAAGGGAAGCTAGAAGGGGAAGGTTAGTTATGACTGCTTAGTGAGATTCACAGCAACCCCTTTTGCCATGGAGATGGAGAACTGGATGGTGAAAAGGAAAATATTGAAGGGAAATGTTTGCAGTAAAAAAGCATGTCACATTTTATAGCTGAATTAAGTCTGTCATTTGAACATTTTTAACCAATTTTGCAGAAGATATGCTGAAAACTGCTGTCACCAACAGCCTGGTTTTATGTCTTGTATCCTCATAATTTCACGCTCTTTCCAATAACAGCCTCATTTTTTGTTCCCAGTGGCATTTAGTATCACTCTATCTCCAGAAGTGAATGGTGATTATGTTTTTTAAGAGCTGTTTAATCCTTTGTATAAATGTAAAGCCTCCTCACCCATGAAAAAGTGCCAATATCTGGCATTTGGCTGTGCTGCAGAAGCAGGGCAGAGCCGAAGGCGAAGCTGCATGCCTATGTCAGGAGCAGCGTTCGTATCGATGCTGGGTTCAGCCTCTCCTTACTCTTGCCTGCATTGCCATAAGGAAGGTGAAAAGAAGGGCAGCAGAGAGAGGGTTGCTTGGAAGAGCTCAAAGTGCATAATATGCTCATGATTTCTCCAGCAGTAGCCTGCCAGAAAGGTCTGCCTGGCTTTGTGGCACAGATGACGGAGCTGGTTTGGGTCAGTATTTATTAATGTACTATTTCCTTTGCCAGTGTCAGCAGGGAGGACTCTGTATCATGGGTTCAGGTGCTTCACCACAGACAGCTCAAGGGAAGAGAATGGGAAAAAGTTTATCTGCCTTCCAAAATTCAGTATCATAGGTGTAAAATATTTGGTTTGTCTCTCGTATTTTATACTTTGGGGTTCAACTCCATTTCACAGATGCTCCTTAATTTTAATTTCATTAGATGACATGCTCTTAAATCATCTCTCCTGTCTCTGGTACCCTTCCTTTTCAAACCTTTCATGTTAGAAATTCCTAAAATATCGTCAAAGTATTATTTTGGTGTTCTTCTATGTTATCAGGGTTTTGGTCAATGACAATATTAAGTAGTCATTTGATTGAACTGAATTCATCATTCCCTACGTAAATTAATAAGAATGACCGTGGTAAATTTATTATGTAAAATACACAGCTTGAAATTAGGAACTAGCAAGAACATGATGCAAAAATGCTGATCCTCCCAGGGAGATGCTGATGTTGCATTTTATTATTCTGCTTTCTTTTCTTTTTCCCTATCATGTGACAAACCCTGTTTGCCCTGAACTTCAGATCCTTTCTCCAGTCCAACAGAAACTTAAAGCTGTTGATTTGTTTGGCTTCTTCAGCCCTTTTTAGAAAAAGCAAATATTTGGGCCCAGGAACAGATAAGCACTAACACTGTGTTTTTAAAACACTGTATTCAGGATTGGGTAACAGGGTAATTCTAAGACCTTTGGTAGGATGAGGGTGATATGAGCTTTTCTAAATGGCATCTGCTAATATTTTCCTGTAGCTACTTGTAATTGTATGAACATGTCTTGTTCTTGTCTAAAATTGTGAATAGATCTTATTGCTGCCTAGAGAGCTGGGGATGCATTGCAGGTTTCTGCATTGTATCAGGATAGGTACTGGCATTTTCACAGCTGAACTGAGCTGCCTTGTAATGAGTTGTAGCAGTGTTAAGGAAGAAGGCAGGCTGCAGAGCTTGTCTGATTGCCAGGGGATTTTGTTTACTTTTCATTATGATTAAATGCTTGTAAAAATAAGCCAATGACTGAATCCAGTCCTTAATTTGAAAGGCATGAAATGGAACTGGGAGTAGGAAGTGTCATGCTTGAATCCCTGAATCACTAAAAATCAAAGCTTTTGATGGTGTCCCTTGCTGAACCCTTTCTCCTCACTGGAGGCCTGTGTCTTTAAGGTAGGGCTGTAGGGAGGTGTTTTCAGAGTAACCTGGAGCAAAATCTTTTGTTTCCATGGAACAGGACAAAGTGTTCTGCCACGTGGGAGAAGACAGCCAATACTTGGGCTCTTGGTGGGAATAAAGCACTAATTTTAGTACTGTCAAGCCAAACCAGTGCTGCTGTAATGTCACAGGCTGGAGGTAGCCACTGTTCTGGTTCCAGCTGGATGCACTGG
Organism: Acanthisitta chloris; assembly: GCF_000695815.1. NCBI lineage: Eukaryota > Metazoa > Chordata > Aves > Passeriformes > Acanthisittidae > Acanthisitta > Acanthisitta chloris. Next base: position 78,054 of record NW_008655764.1, read on the forward strand.
CTTCATTGTGGGAACAGCCATACCAATCTGTCCCTCCAAAACCAGCTCATCCTCAGGGCTTGCTCTACAGCACCACAGTTCACTACCTTTCTCATCCCAAGCCCTTCTTTCCCTTCTCCTCGTCCTAGGAGAGCAGATATCCATCTATTCTAACTCCAGATGTTTTCAATGTAAATGCCTACATGAGAGTTATCTTCTCTGGTGTCTCTTTGTAGCCTGTCCATTGATGAGAAGCAGCACATCATGTGCCTGTTAAAGGGTGAGATGAGTAGTACCCTGTGCTGCCCTAGCCAATAAAAAGCATCCAGGTGAGCAGCTTGGATTTGCTGCGTTAAATCCTACCCTGCCAGTCCCCAATGAAGGCTTCTTGAAAATGGCAATTAATCCAAATGAATGTTTGGGTTTGACTTTTTCATCAGGATGCACATTCCAGTAATATTTTATGTGAATAACATGTATTTCACATTTGGTTGTTCCCCGGACTAGAGTTTCAGAAGAGGGTGGAAGTGAAGGAGGCCAAATGCATGAAATCTGCCAGGAAGACTCCATGCTTTCTGTCATCACTCAGGAAGGGCTTCTGGTTGGCTTATAAACTGGTCTAAGAAAACATTTCCATTTCAAGGACTGTCTTTAGATGCCTTATAGTCTAGGAAACAATCACGATCATGCTTTCTCTTCAAGCAAGTATGATGACTTTTTTATTCTTTCATTCAGAAATCCTTTGTACCTTTTGTTGTCATCATCATGTGTGTGTGTCTTTGTAAAATGAGATCTGTACTGACACTAGACATGACATTTCCTTGAATATTAAAGACCTAATTGCAGATCTGTGAGGGCTTTCTCGTTTGGGCTGTCACTTGCTCAGCAGCCCACATCCTGCCATCACCTGCCACAGTGTCTGCTCTTCAGGCCACAACACAGGTTGTGCTGCTGGTGCACTTTTCCCACAAAGGAATTTCTTCTGTAGCCCTAGATTTTTATAAAGAGAAATGCTATCATCCTGTGTCCTCTGTTTTTCTCTTGGAGCTGTGTCCCATGAAGCTTCAGGACTCCTGGCAGGAGAGGAGTTAATGCATTGGAAAGGGATCACTGCAGACTGGGTGGGTTTGGGTTTTCCCCCTTTAATCTTTGGTATTGCAGAAACCTTTCTCCTTGATTTAGAAACTTTAAGGTATAAGGTAGTCCCCTGGCTTTGGAAAAATAAAACAAACTCTTCCTGGAGAGTGGCAAAAATAGATAAAGTGTGTCCCTTTCCTTTGGAATATGTACAGGACATTCACTTTTCTTCAAGAAAATATCAACAAAGCCAGTCAACAGTCTGGCCAGGATTAGTACTAATAATCCATTTCACCTCTGGTAGGGTCAGGTTGTGCTTTAGCCTTTGAATTTCAACCTGGTGCTTTGAGCCTTCTCTGTGCTACTCCAGAGAGATGCTGGTCTTTCGTCAGACAGCTTTTGTGTTAGAACATTGCTTTTGTGGATTTTTAGGGGTCCCACTCTGAGGGCCATTCCCTCAGGCTAGATCCCATAGGAAGCTGGGGCAAGACAACATCCTTTGCCCTCTTCAAGAGAAAGATTAAGAAAGCATGAATGCTAAGATAATACCATATCTTTGAGGACTCTGGGGAGCTTTCTCTGCTATGAATTTTTTAAAGAAATGACAGAAAAAGGGATATCACATCCTGTCCTTGCACTTTTAGGAAGCAAAATGTTGACTGGCTTAAGAGCTGTTTCATTGTGGTATACTTTAGTTTATTCACTTACAAGAAGAACTTGTGTGTCATTAAACAGATATTGATGTTAGTGATGGCAAGATGCTGGCAAGAAAAAAACAAATGTTAAATTAATGGTAGTTGTGATTAAGTCTCCTTAATGTCTTCTAGATTGCTGGTAAGTATTTTTACTCATTAGTATGGGAGCAGATCTGTGTGTATGTGTGGGTGTTTTAGTTAAATTGAGACACTGAAAAGATAGGAAGAACACACTTGGAAATCTTCCAGACTTAGACTCATCCTGTTCTTTTCACAGAGATAATTCAGAAGACTTGAAAGCACATATTTATCACATAATCAAAGAAACAAAAATTGAAAACCTCTTGCTATGGCCCCTTTTCTTTACCACTTTATCTCCCAGAACTTAATCTGAAGAACCTCTGGTTCTAATTTTAACTCTGATGACAAAGAAGCTACTGCTAAAACTGTACTCTCTGTAGCAGCTTTCTAATTATCCCTCTGGTTTGCAGGTGAGCTATCATGACGATCTCTGAGTTTCTGAAACCAGTGAAAACATTTTCTCAAACAGTATTTATCCCATTTTAAAATCTGGCAGCATTCTACCAGATGGGATTGCATCAAGAAGATGGAGTGAGGAATCTTGAATGTAAACACTCATTTGGTCATGGAAAATATAAAAGCATTTGAGGTCATGTGGGAGAAGAATTATCCACAAAATGATCCCATACTAGAAGAACCCATCTGTTAAGTTCAAGCTTGGTTCCATACTGGAAACATTGTGTAAGAAACAGATGCACTTTGTAAGAAATTATCTATCATAATTTCATAGTACGTATGATTCCAGGGGGAATTGTGAGTCAAACATCAAAGGAGAAATTGCTTAAGAGTTTATTGCCCCCAAAAATGATTTTTGAATGTGAGATGTGTACCAAACATCTGAGAAACTCACCATGAGCCAGCAGTCTCTGCTCACAGCCCAGAAAGCCAATCAAATCCTGGGCTGCATCAAAAGGAGTGTGGCCAGCAGGTCAAGGGAGGTGATTCTCCCCCTCTGCTCTGCTCTCGTGAGACTCCACCTAGAATTCTGAGTGCAGTTCTGGTGCCCTCAACATAAGAAGGACATGGAACTGTTGAAGCAGGTCCAGAGGAGGCCATGAAGTTGATAAGAGGATTGGAGCATCTCCCCTATGAAGACAGGCTGAGGAAGTTGGGGGTGGACAGCCTGGAGAAGAAAAGGTTGCATGGAGACCTCATAGCAACTTTTCAGTATCTGAAGGGGCTACAAGGGAGCTGGAGAGGAACTCTTTGTCAGGAACTGCAGTGATAGAACAAGGGGCAACATTCAAGCTGAAGGAAGGGAAATTTAGGCTAGATATTAGGAAAAAGTTTTCTGCTGTGAGGGTGGTGAGACACTGGAACAGGTTGCCCAGAGAAGGAGTGTTCAAAGCCAGGTTGGATGAGACCTCGAGCAATCTGGTCTAGTGGGATTGTGTCCCTGCCCATGGCAGAGGGTTGGGACTAGGTGATCTACGAGGTCCATTCCAATCCCTAAAATTTTATCATTCTGTGATTCTATGATACTTGTTTCTCCCTAGTGTTAAGGTCCTGGTGTTTTACTTCATTGATTGACTGTACCTGTAAGTCTTAGCTTGCAAGTGTCCTGTTGTGTTGGCAAGAAACCTCTGATCAGATACCTGACATGGCAGCTCTTACCCCATTGTGGGAAGAATCAAATGCTGTGTTTTCAGGAAACATGACACATCTGCAAGCATCTCATCTTCCCTTTAGCCTCACCACAGGCTGACTTTGTGTTATTTTTGGAGTATCTATGAGGTTTGCACATGAGTAGGTAGAGCTGATTTCCAGCAATCAAGGGCACATCCCCATGTTAGGGGATGGATTGTTTGTTAGGCTCTGCAGAGGAAGATGCAGTGATTATTGTTGCTTTGCATTACATCTGTGGTTCAGAGTGGTGTGTGTTGTAAGGGAAGCAAACACCATACCAGTGATTATAAACAGGACTGATGCATACAAAGCATGCAAAGTAATCTGCCTACTCTACTTATCTCTGCTGAAGCTTTAGCAAAAATGTGTCATGTCCATTTTTGGGCATCCCTCATCTTGAGGTAGTTCTGATCTACCATAAGTTTACAGACTTCTGTATATCAAAAGAAGTCTGAAAGGAGTGAAATTGTTTAATTTAAAGAAAAGGTGTGAGAGACATGCCAAATTTCTTGAATGTAACCACAGGCAAAGAGGCAACATAGTTCTCTTCATCCACGGGAAATAAGACTCCTCAAAATAGAATGACAGGGAGACATGTAAACATCAGTATTTCTCTGATGATAAGGATAGTGAAGAACTGAAATGGATTGCCTAACCTGGTCTTACCTTCCAGGTAGTGTTTTAATGGCTTTGATAGTAGCTGTGTCTTGGAATAGCTCAGCTGTAGCTGATCCTGGCTGTCAGGACTTTGCAGCTGTGTCTTCAATAATTCTTAATGTTTGTCTACAGTTGAGCACAAAGGTTTATACAGTGATGAGAAGCAGTAGGAAAGGTGACAATGTGTTGTCCTAGAAAGAGGAGGTGCATGTAGATCACCAATGGCTAGAGTTTGTTGGTGAGTTCTACTGTAAAGTGGGATATATCTTCTGTACTTTTCAAATCACTCAAAAACACATGGCAGAATTTGTCATAAACTGTCAAGTGAAAGAATCAAAGACTGCATTTAGTCCTCTGTTGACAATCTACTTTACATAGATAACATAGGAATTTATAACAGTGTGTATTCTCTGATATGTGCATAGTACACGTGTCCAGACACCTGAGAGATCTGTAAGATTATTTCAAATCACTCATGTGAGGAAAAAGGCAACTCAGAACTACTGGCCTGAGTGCATCTCAAACCTAGCCTTTCTCAGATATGACAAGATGTTTCTTGGACACAGCAGTGCAGCTGGAACTGCATGTGAGTTTAGCTGTTTTAGCAAAACCTTTTTTTCTGCTTGCTAATTTGTACACGATGTGGCACGTGGAGCAGAAAATTGCTCATTCTGTATACTCATTAAAATAACAAGCAACATCTTTGCAAGGATGGTGAGAGCATCCTTTGCATCAGAGCAACCAGAAATGCACCCCAGGTATGTGCCAGAGAGCACTGGCTCTGGCTTCCAGCAGCTCAACCCTACAGCACAGATCTAGCCCAAGGTCTTGGGAGGGAGAACAAGGAAGAGAAACCTCCTCGGCCTTTACCATATAGGTATGGACAAGTTGTTTAGTTGATATTGCCCCTTTGGTATGGTTGATATGGTAAGGAGCAGGAAGACACATATGTCAGCCAAACCAATGCCTAAATGCATGAATGGAGATGAACTTACAGAAAGTACCTTCATAAGGTACTGATCCAAAACTCTTTCAAGTAGAAGAGGTTCTGTTCTTGGTGACAGGTTTGGCTTATATGGTTACTATTTTTGTTTTCCCACTAGTTCTTTTCTTCCAAATTTGTCAAATTAACATCTTTTTAAAGTGGACTATAAAAACTGTATGTGTGCAGAACAATTGGTATTAGATTTTCTTTCTTTTTGTTTTCTTCCCTCCTCCTCCCTTTTTTCATAATTTGGATCACTTGAGAAAGTTGGGCTAGGATAACACTGAACAAAGTAGCAGAGCTGAGAAGATGGTAAATGTGGGTTATATGAACTATTGAAAATAATAAGGAATAAACTGGATTTGGAAATAATAGAATAATTCTTACATGCTTCTGGTCACTTTTGAACAACAATCACATTATAAAAATAACTTTGTCCTTGGTGACATAAATAAAATGCGTAACTCAGTTTTATTGAAAGGATCAATTATTATTGAAAAAACTCCATTCCTCCTCTTCTAGCCTCCTGTTAGAGGACAAAGACCACAATTTATAGAAGCTGGTCCAGAGATTAATAGAAACAAAAATTACGAAGTCTGTGGAAGCAACAAAATTAGGTTAAATGCGGCTGCTGAAAGGAAATAAAAGAAGGATTCCACCCTTGTTTCTGTGGGGAATTTTTAAATACAAGTCTTTCAAGGAAGCAGAAATTTGGCTCTTTAAACGAATTCTTACTTAAAATGCAAATGCTCATAGAGAGAATACCAGAGCAAAGGAAGCAGTGGGCAGACAGATTGGTACCACAGACTCATTCTACAGGGAGGTTTCTCTTTCTCTAAATTACATTTACATTAATGCAGCAATGTGGAAACCCACTGTGCATTGTGCCTTGAGTTTCCCTTTGCACATGCATAGGGATGAGTGTGGGCAGCCCTGCTCCTTGTGCATGCAGAGGGGTGGTGGGACAGGAATGCACAGCTCCCCTTCTTTATGTGGGAGCCATCTTGGGCATGCTTAGGCCTCTTAGTCTGGACTATAATTCCTTTCAAATGGATTTTGCTGGAATAAATACACAAGAAGCAAGGTGCTGTGTCACATAAGAGACCCTAGTCCTGGGAAGGTTTTATTCTCATTACCTGAGAGAGTTTCTGGATTTATTATTTTGAGGGAGTGGAGGTGGAAAAAGGAAGGTTTGGCGTTTGGTTTGGTTTCCTAGAAGGATGAGTCAGGGCAGGTTCCTCTGTGCTGTGAAGATGTTCAAGCCTAGGGTAAGACCAGGGACAAATGTGAAAGTAACATGAGAAGAGAACTTCACAATGAGGTAGTTGAGACAAGCCAGAAGGGCAGGACTCACTGTCCTGTCATAAGTGTGTGCAGGTCCTTCAAGGATGAAAGCCTGGTCTGTGTTAGGATTGGTATGTGAACATAAAGACAGTCTAGTTAAGAGATTAACAACAGCGTATTTGGGGAAAATGGGTGGAGGAAATGTGTTGAGGACAGGATAACCAAACAAGCAGAACTCAGGGATCATGATCTAAGACTTATAACCAAACCAGATTAAAATGAAACCCTTAACAACATTAGAAAATCTTGTTAGTTTATCATCTTGTAATCTAACCCACTACCTATTAATATTTATTTATATGGATCCTTTCATGACAACAGGACCCATCTTTTTACTTCTGTCCTCCTACTTTTAACATTGTAAAAGAGGGGAGAAAAGAGAGGTAGTTGGGAGTTTTTCCTGTTCCTCATGTATTTCCTAGTAGTGCTGAGTTGCTGTCTAAACCATGACCTAAAGTATTTCCCAACCCAGAATATGTGTGTGCACACCATACATGTGTGTGCTTCATGCCAATTGGGATGTAACTTGCGTTTGTACTCTCTTTCCTCAGTACCTCCACTTTGATTTTACTGAAGGGAAACAGCAGAATGGTCATGGTATGTGGATTGGAAAACAGGGACAATCTGGTGGTGGGATTTGGGGGATGCTTTGCAGGGCCCATATACATCATTCATGAGCGGCAGACAATAACATCCACTCTCTTTGCCTTTTTATTCTGGCACCTCCAGGACACTTCATTGATGTGTACTTAAAAGCATGTGGCTCACTTCATTGGGACTGCTTACGTGCTTGAACACCCTGATTTTTGCTAGATCTCAAATGCTCTTTCAGACCTAGAAGTTGTGAGCTACTTTATATCCTATTTTTCTTCTGTATTTCTGTTTGTTCCAGGTGTTGTTACTATGCCAGTCCATCCCTTTAATTTTGCTCTTTGCAGGGAGATGTAAATGATTCAACATCACCAAACCCAGTAAAAAGAATTAAATTAAGCTGAAATGGCCATTTTACAGCAATTCTGAAACTATGAGACAAGACTATTAACTGGCTCAGAAGGGGCAGTTTTGCATATCAGCAGACTTTGATGGCTGTTTCAGGAAATTGGTTTAATTCCATAGATTCGGATCAGTAAGGTATGTGAGACATTTACTTCTTTGTAACAACTTCATAGTCATTAAGTGCTACATCTCTAGGTAGTAATGCCACCCAGTGGAGAAAAGGAGTGTGGTCAGCTTCTGACAGTCCAAAAAAAAAAAAAGCAAATAAGCATTTCTTACTGCTAAAGATGCAAAACCCCCTCATTTTGAGAGGAAACTAAGATTTTTTCCTTTATATATTAATTAATTACTTTTCTACTGTCGTATTTCTATCCTTTTTACTAATATATCTAAAAGTTTAGTTTCTTTCCTAGTATTTATTTACTTATTAATGTAACCTGTATTTTGAAATTGTGCAAAAATTGTGCTGAGAAGGGAGTTTATAGACTGTATGAAATTCCATTATTTGAAACCTTTCTTTGCCATTGAATAGGATGAATACATTGTCTTATGTTGAAATGTTTTTATATACTTCATGATTCCTTATATACAAAAGCAAAAATGAAATGTTGAAAAGTTTTAATTTAATTTTACTATCAATAAGATACTTCTCCCACGATAAAAAAGCTCAATTCCTACATACTTGAACTCAAGAAAATGCTTTCTGGCAGAAAAATTTAAAAAATCCGTGAGATTTTTTTCCCTTGAGATTCATAAATACTGGATTTTGACATCTTGAGATCTATCAGGGGTTAATTTGGTCTAAAATTGGTACACTATCATTAGGAACTTGTGGTCAGATATGTTCTTTTAAGCATAGTCACATAACATGCCATCAATCCTGAAATTCCCAGGAGACCCAGGGTTGTCGACATTCCCAAAGGGAGAAGCTTGGCAAGCTGCAGCTCACAGAGGTGTAAAGCACTCTGTGTGTTGTCTGCCAGTTTTCTCACTGTTACCAAGCTGTACGTGGTATTCCCACCCGGAGGCTGCCAAGGCTCCTGCAGTGTCACTGGGTTTGGCACATGCTGCTTGCGAAAGGCAATGAAGGCACCAGGGCAGGAGGACAGGTGTGCTGAAGGTGGCACTTGGGTTGAATAAGTTTGGTTCATCCTTCACCATTCCCTTTGTCTGAAAGGGTGAGATTTTAGTTTAATGGTGCTGTCAGTTTGCAGCTGAAGCTGTGAGCCCTGGTTGAACCCAAATAGAGCAGCCCACCCTGACATCATCGTTGTCCTATTGTAATTGTCCCATCCCAAAGTGCTGCCTTTGCCCACTGTCTGGTCTCATGGGAAGAGCTTGTTCAGGTCTGCTCATGAGCTGCTGCGAAACAAACTAATTTTTCAAGTAATTGATTGCTTGGCAGATGAAAAGAAATCTAATTACTTTCACTTAATATTTCTTGGCCATCTTATTGTTTCTGTTGTGTTGTGAGGGAGACAGCAACCATCATGGCTCACAGCCACACTGTTACTCATATGCTGGCCTGGATCAAAGCTGCCCAGATTTTGGAAAACTCCTAGGGAAACTGCAATCTTTGCCAACCCAGTCAACTGATGCTGAGGGGCCCATCAGCTCCATGGCTGTGTGTATCTGGCTTGTATGGAGCAGTAGTTGCAGGCTCATGAAATACCAACCCACAGTGCATGAACGTTTTGACAGTCCTTCTGCAAGAGGTTAAATTTTTTCCAGCACTGTTTTCCCATGTCCTGGATTTGGTGTCTTCAGCCCCATTGCAAAGTGGTCCCTCCTGGTGTGGACAATGGGAGACCTCAGGAAGGGAGAAGCCACCCTGCCAGTGGGCATGGACTTCAGGGGGACATTTCTTGCCTTATTGCTAATGTTTCAGCTAGCAAAGCAGTTCCTGAGCAAACCCTAGACCTTATGATTTTTTGGGTCCTCTATTAAAAAAGTTTTTCACCTATTTCATTTTAGCTCCTTTGTTTGTGTTGTTTATTTTTTTTCATATTGCCTGTGGCCTCAGAGTCATGCTGTAGCCATTAGATTTGCTTTTCAAGATACTTGCATAAAGTTAGTGAGTGTGTGTGAGGTTTATATTTAAGCAAAATGCTACAATTTGCTATATGATTTTTTTCATATATGGGAATAGGGAGACAAGTGATGATTGGGAGTTAGAAAATCACACTGCTTTCCTCTGAAGGTTGTCAGTGACTGTTCTTTGTGGTAGAATAATGACTAATTTTTCAAAAGTGAATCATTAAAGAGAACTCTGCTGGGCGATTTTCCTTATTTCCTGCAGGTTTGTACATGGCATTTTGCAGCGACTCTGAATGGAACAGCAAGACATGATTACAGCATGTACTGATGGAGATGTATTAATGTCAACTGACCAAAAGGCTGAGGTCTCTGCATCAGGAAGTGTCTTTTACAGCACATTTGCTGCAAATGTAGGAGTCATTGTTTGAAAACGTTTTATCATTATTGAAGCTGTAGTTCTTCAGAAAGCTGATGACACAGATATTAACCTTGCTGGACCCAGATTAGAGGAGTATGTGTATGCAGCTTTCTGAAATAAAAGGAAACATCATTCTTGGTTGTTTACGTACTAGGATTCGCAAGTTTGCACATCTCTAACCATCACAGTTACTCCGAGTGCTGCACGGGACATCTGTGATGCAATGAGTGCTCAGTGATTCACTGATGCAGAACATGAGGATGTGTGTGATGACTCACTTTTTCCCTCACGCTTTCTTTTCCCATTAATCCAAAGCAGAGTTTAACAACTTTTACCAGAATTTAAGGAAAGGTTCATACAGGCTCTAATAATTTGAGACTGAGATGTATTTGATTGTAAATGAAGTTTTCCTTGAGATTCCTGTAAGAGAAATAAGATTCCCTTATTTCTTTAGATAAAGAAAAATGCATTAGACAAAACACTTGAGAAATGCTATAGGGGGTTGAACTTGCATCAACGTTCATTTCCAATAACTAGCTATAGCAAAGATAGCTAGGTTTTTTTTGGGGAAAAATAGGGATAAAATTATATGAAGAAAGTTCTGCTTTTCCAAACTGTAGTTTTTAGTATCATTTACAGATATAAACAGATGTTTCTATTTGCCCACTGCAGACTTCTCTCATAACAACTGAAATTTAAAAAAAAATCTCTATTTGTAAGAAAAAAGTAAAAAACATTGGAAGCCACCCCTGGGGAAGAAAAGATTGTGCACCTGCTACACTGTTCCATGGTATCTGCTTTAGTGAAAATGTGTGATGGACTAGTCCCTCTATAAGGGTTTAGACTTTTCTGGTATTATTTTTCAATGCTTCTTGTTTGATGTATCCGTTTGCCTAAAACTGATCGAGTTTTGTTCAGTTTGCTCTTTGATGATGATTCCGAGTCATCTTTTCGGGAAGAAAGAACTTATTTCTGGGACCACACGAGGGAGTGTTGTTCTGCGTGTCTGGCTGCAAGGAGCTCTTCTAGCACGGGCACTTTAGCTCCTTTTCTTACGCTGTTAAAGGAAAACGTTTTCTTCAACAGTTCTCAACTTTTTCCAGGATGATGTAGTTTCTCAATAACTCCAAACCTTTTTTTTCAGTGGACAGTATTTGGAATTTATTGCTTAATAATGGCACACCAGCTTTCCAGGCTGTGCCCCAGCTGTGCTGGGAGCATGTGCATTTTGGGGGGGTGAGTCGAGGTAAAGCAGACAGGGTTGCATTAGGTCTTTCTGCTTCCCTCTTTCTCTGCCTTTAGAAGTGCCAGATCAGTTAGATCTTTTCTGCAAAAAGTCCTTCTAACTCTGGTTCACTAGTTCACGTTACAGAATCTGCTGTGTTGGAAGTGTTTGCCAAATGCCATTTATTTTGCACTTTAGATTTCAGTATGTAATCTCAGAGCATCACCCTTTCTGCTTCCTGGAGGAATGGTTTGCTTAAAGCTTGCATGGACAAATTCTTTGCAGCTGCATTGTTGGCAGCCCTCAAACTGGTATCATACATAAATTCACTCTAGGTGCTTGATATCTGCATGCTCACAAATTGCTTGACTCTTTTCTAGGGCTTGAGGTGGCCAGGATGGCCCTTGTCCTGGAAGGAATAAGTGGTGCAATTTTGAGCCCCGTGACATGAAGTCAGAACTGAAGCTGATGGCCATGTTTGCATGTCCTATAGGACAGGTGGCTTCTGGACACTGCTAGGGCTTGTAACTGTTCAGGTCTTAAAATTAAGGCTCTGGGGTAGATGCACCCAGAGCAAGACTTTGGGCAATTCATCCAATATACTTTTCCCTTGAGGAACTGGAACCAACTTTTTGGACTAAATGCTACCACACATCAAAATAGAAATATGAAAAGCCTGGCAGAGAGCATGGCAGTCACTTGCAAATCAGTCCAGAGAGGAATATTGCCTGTGAGTTATGCTCCAGCACTATTTTGTGAGTCTCTCCAGTAGTGTGATCTTTTCTTACAGTATAATTCAACAGGTGTGTTTTAGCTACTTTATCTAGCTACAGATGGCCCAGCACTTTGTTGGTTAGAAGAGAGTACCTCTATAGTGATGTGTGGCTTGTAGGCCCCTTCTGACAGATTATCCCAAGTAGCCTTTATGCCAGAGATTGAAATATTTTTTCTTTTACTTCTTACAGTATCTTGTCCATGCATTCCTCCTTCATGAAACTTGGAGGTCTTGATTCAAGGACTTCAAGCACGACTGCAAGGAGTTCAAAATCCTGATGTACTTAGGGCACTCTCATGTGTGGTGGTCATACAGAAAACTGTCGGTTTGGCAATGTTAGCTTGGCCTGTGGGAGTTAAGGCAAAGAAAGTATTCTGTTTGACAAGAGTAGTAAATGATCAAGTAACTCTCTCAGGATTCCCTAAATAGCTCCAAATAGTTCCAGGAAATGGTTGGTTCATCCCAACTGAGAGATGCAAAATCAGACTTGTGGAGATTTAACTTCTTGGAGCAGTTGCAGTGGAGCAAATGATAACATGTGGCTTTGTATAGTGATTCAATTAAAACCTACAGAGGAACACAGCTGATGGGTTACACCTCTTATTACAAGATAAAGTATTCCAATAGAGTACTTTATCTTGTAATAAAGTAAAATAGAGTAAACAGTCCACACTGGAATATTCATTTCAATTAGCCAACTTGCAGATTGTTTCCAACATACTCAGTCCCACAGGAGATAAAATCTTCCTTGCTATGACTTAGTTCTCTCATCTTCCCAAGTTTAAAAATTTCCTGTTTTGGTGGAACAAATACTTCTGTTTTCTGAATCCAACAAATGCATTTCAACTATATGCCAAAAAAACTTTATATAGTTCTGGTCAATCTGCAAATTAAAATATTCCAGCTTTTTCCATTCTTTATACCTAACTTTTCCATTTTTCTTCCCTCTTTCCCCATGCAAAAGTATATTTCCTGTCTTGCAAAGTGTTTCCTAGCACAACTGTCCACAACATTGAAGTGGCAACACTAATGTATCTATGACCAATAGTGACCCCCTGAGGAGTGCCACTTATGGCATACACTATGGTCTTTGTAAAATAATTAATTTACATGTGTGTATATAGTTTTATTTGAAAAAGAGTTACTCCATTGGACAAGTGTGACTACAGACTTCATGTGAAATTTTGGTCATCCATATTCAAATACTATGACCTAGGGCTGGACTGGATCCAAGTAAGTGCTGCTAAACTCAGGGAGGAGGAAGATCAAAAGATTTTAAACTGCTTATCCTCACAAAAGAAGTACACAGAGCATGGTAGGATTATCCTTTCTTAGTAGAGACCAAATACTAGGGATGAAATGGAAGAGCTATTTAAGCTAAAGCTTTAAATGTCTATAATGCGGCACTGAATAACCTTACAACAGAAACTAGAAGATGTTTTCCAACCATCACAGCAGTGATCTCTAAGAATCTTCAGAATGAAAGTAATGGGACTAAAGGCAACAGGTGTATGGAAAGATTTGTCTCCTCAGAAAGCTGTGATTGTGGCGTGAGCAAATAGTGCCATAGTTGCCAATACCCAGGACTCTGGTCTCAGAGGTGCATTCCAAACCCTGAACTGCAGGTTCAGTAGCTATAGTCCAAGCCAGTTTTACTTCCACACATACCTTTTTTAAAAAATTATTTATTCTTACACAACAGTATGAACAGATATCCAGAAAAGCCACCAGACAGAAGCATGCATTCCAAATATATGCTTTAAGCAGGATTTAAGGATTGCCAAATCCGTGGCTTCAACTTCAGGTGCTCAGGCATCATGGTAGTGTGCTCTGTAGCAGCATCTCCAGGTGTAAGACTCTACTTCTGACTGTCCTGACCATCAACAGGGGGCAAGGGCAATCAAGTGTGGGATGGAGCTAGGGACAGAGCTTGGTAGTCCCCAGGTAGGTGGTTACTGAAGCTCTGAACTCTATTTTATAGTAGTGCTCTTTTGAAATTATTATAGGGTGAGCATGATTTGAAGGCCTGCAGAAGGAAGGGCTTACCTAAAGAAAGCATTCAGTCTGGCTGCCATCAGTTAGGAGAAAAGAGTGGTCTGTGGCTACCTGGCATGTGTAAAAGTGGTACCAAATCAACACATGGTGATTCTGTTGAGTTTTCTCTGTGTTGTTTTTTTTCTATTTAAGCACCAATAAAATGTTCCTTCAGTTATGCTTAAGCTTTTTTCTAGCAGCTTCCTCTTATTGATTCTTGACTTTGATTCTTCAAACATACTAGATTAGGAAATTAGTGGTTTTAGTAGAAAGGTAAAGCATCATTGTGACTGAGTGTGAACTGTTGTTTTTGGATGACTAGCTAACACTGAACAAAGAAACAAAAGAGGCAAGTGAACAACAGAGCAAATGTAGCCCTAGAGAGCATCAGAGATTGTAAGAAGGCTCTCATAAGCCAGTCTCCATGGTACACTGGTACATTTCCACGGTCTTGTTTATACAAAGAAGTATTGAGTAGGCAGTTTAGCTGTTCTCCTTCCACTCTCTAGGCAGCCTTACATTAGAGGATTTTAAGAATGCAATTACCATTGTAGCTGTTTAGCACACCTACAAATTACCTAGCATTCTCCCACCTCTTCCCTAACACAAGAGTCATGCTGCAGAGTGATGCTGGAGAAGAGGCTGTTCAGAGATTTCTCCTCCTTTCTACTCCTCACAGCAAGAATAAGCCTGACTCCATTTTGAGGGAGAGGAGCCACTCAAGCAGCAGGAAGGGGAGTCAGGGAATAGCAGGACTGCAGGATAAGTACAATTTTGCAGAAGAGTCTGGTTGAGAGGGACTCCTCTTGATTCCAGTAAGGACATCAGTGATGCCTCAGTGGACAGAGGAGGCAAGTGATGCAACTTGACTTAGCCATCTTCCTTCTGCACAGCCTCATGGTTTTACTGCCTGTTTTAGGGGAACAGCTGTTACAGACCAGGGCACTGACTGGCACATTGGGTTTTACCACCTGGAACCAGGGATCAGCCTGAGAACATGCCAGGTCTTTCCAGCAGGTCTGGGGTGCTTCTGTTCCTTCACACACTGTCGTGTCCTGACCCAGCAAGAAACAGCATGTACTAGTTAAAACCAAACCTGAACACAGCTTTTGAAATACATTACTGTTTGGGAAAGGGGAGGGGTGTGTTAAAGGGCTGACAAATGTACAAATCAACAGTGTGTCACATATATTCAGCAGCAGTTCTGTAACTGGGGTCTGATGGAGCTGGTAGGACGAAAGTCAGATACATAGATGAGCTTCTTTTTCCCCAACCATGAGGGAATAAGCACCAAAAGGCTGTGCCAGAAACAGAGATGCCTAATCTAAAGGCCTTGAAGTGTCTGTGAGAAGGGTCATGTGAATCTGAAAGTTGGTGGCAGTATCCTGCCCATGGGACTTGCACTTGCTGAGATATGTTTATGTAGATGGAAGTTGTTTGTCCAGATGGCACTCAAATGTCTTTGCTGTCCATTTCCTTGTAGCAGTAAAAGAACCGTATGTGGATCATATTCAGGAAATTGGCCCTCTTTATTTTTTAAAAGCCTAAATATTTATAGTTTTCTTTCTGGGTGAGAGAAAACCAGGTGAAATTTCATGAAAGTCCATCTATCAAGAGGAATTAAACGGGTTGACTCATCCTGTTGATGGAGAGGAGAGCTCTGTGGTTACAACCCAAGGCTGAGGCCAGCTCTGTGTTCCAGACCTCTGCCAAGGCAGCTGGGTCACATCTGGGGTGTGAAGCTGTGAGAGCCTTGATACCCATGGTTTTTCCTGGCAGGAGTGCCTTTTGTGCAGGTAGTCCCTCTGGCAAAGCTGCACACAGTCCTCTGAGTGTTTCTTTTGTGGGCTGGAGGTTTCCTATTGGAACAAGGGTATCCAGCCAGAGGCAGGTTTAACAGATCAGCCTTCCCATGTGAGTAAAATGTTTGGGGGGCCTTGGGGTAGGGAAATGTAGAAAACTGATGACACATCCCCTGTACATTCATGAGCAAGTTGTAACAGGGCACTTGGGGGTATGTAATAGTTTTCCCATCAGCTTGCTCTTATATCCCATTTCATACTCCACTGCTACATGATAGGGCAGCAGCACTCAAACACTCAGTTTGTGGATGAAAAATTGCATTTGTTTTCAAGCTCCAGAGACATTAAAGAATAGTCATAGGTGATTTTGTTTGCCAACTTGAAGTATCTTAAAAAAGGCATGGATTACTGCATGCTTTCCAGAAAAGGTGGTCTGCAACAAATCACCTCATTTAAAATCCTTATAGTTTTTCAAAAGAGACTAGCATTTTTGATGTCTAATTTAGGCCAGCAATCTTAAGATAGAAAGCACTATAAAAATGCCAACAGTTTTAATGTTGTCTGCCACTGGACTGGATACAGTTGGGTTTATATGCTGTAGTAGATGAAGTAGAATTAGCATTTTATAGTGTTAAAACATGGCTCATTTCAATGAGGTTATTCTGTATGTTTCATTCTCGCCTCCAATAAAAACATTGTAAAGTGTGGGCTGTGAGGGCAGGGAATACTAAAAATGCTATGAATGCTTTTTCACACTGTTTGAAAGAGAATTGGCTTGAAAATTTAAGCCACAGAATGGTTTCTTGCAGAATACTGGTTAGAGTGATGTAGGTTTAATGTTTGGGGAACACATCTTTGAAATATTTTTGTGAGATAAAGGATGATGGCAGAGGCCATTGCAAGTTCAAAACCAAAGAGAGTGTGGAAACCAAATTTTAAATCCAGAAATTACATATAGTACTGAAGTCAAACGTGTCACAGAAATACCATGTATTAATCGTGTATTGAAAAAGAAGTATTTTGCCTGTGAATTTGAACCATGAGATAACCCAAAGTATAAACAGACTGGTTTAAAATAATAACTGAAATAATCTTCATAACTGGGGTCATTTTTCTAACTTTGACTGTATTTCAGTCTTGTTTTCTAAATTCCTCCTGCAAGAGGAATATTTCATTTGTCTGCTCATACACTTAAGGAAATACCTCCTGAAATGCATTGGGGACACCCAAAAAATTGTCTTAAAATGGCTGTCGACCGGTCCCCATCCTCAGTTCCTTGCCCACTGCATCTCTTTCCTCACATAGCTTCTATTTCAGCTCCAGTTACTGCCTCCACACAGTAGTCTTTAGGTTTCCATCCCTGAATCCTTTGTCTCCCATCTCACATTGCCCAGTTGGTGATGCCCCTGCACAGCTCCCCATTCAGTGGGAGTGTGAAATGAAAGGTAAGGCTTCCTTCTCATAACTCTTTCCAGCTTAATTCACAACATAATGCTCCTCATCTCCTCTGTGTTTAGGATGTGAAGCCTGTTGCATTTTGCTTCCTCTGGCTGAGGAAGCAGAAACCTCACAGAAAACAGAGGTACAAATGGAAATCAGTCCTTTTCCAGCTGCACTGATTCCCAGTAGGTTACCAGGGAGAATTCTGACTATGCTGAAATCATGCATAGTTGCAATTTTCTCATGGGGTTTACAACCAGGCATAAAATAATAGGTCTCATATGAATACAGTGAATAATACATATTTTTTAGACTACTGAAAAAGCAGAATAGCAGTGGCTGATAAATACTGGAATAAATACTGAATGATAATATCCTTTACATTCCAGTAAAGATCTGAAGTACTGGTAGAAAAGATTTTGAATGAGAAAATTAAGTGTGTGGTGATACAATTTTTAATTCACTCAGGAAGCATCTATGTTATTTCAAAATCAGTGCAAGTCCCGTACTTATTTTGCATCTTTTATTATTGCTGTCTTCTATCATAGGTACTGCCTTTTTGGCTAAGGAGAACCATCTTCTAAGGTTATAGGTATAACTCCTTAGAGAAAGATGAGAGAGGGGGAGTAGTGAGCTAATGTAGGCAGTCATACCCATTTGGAAAGAAATTAATTTCTCATTAGGTGACAGACCAGCCTGATGTCATGATCTCTCACTGCCCAAGCACTGAATGTTCTTCCATGTTTCATTGTTCCATAACCTTGTGTGGAAGAGTGGCATTAAAAGGTTCCTAGTGGAATTCCATTAAAAAATGTGTGAAACTGAAGAAATTGACACTGATGTGATCTTTCCTAAGGGAACAAGTCCAGTAGTGAGCTGTGAAGGACAGACTGTTTAGATTAGTAATCTTCTTTGCAGTCTTAGAAAGACTAGGCTGATTTTTCTTACATACTCACAAAGATGAACATCTATAGTACTGGAAAGGAGGCCTTGAAAATTAATGGTCTCTCTCATTTTAGACTGAACACACTGTGTGAATACTGTGTGTTCAGTGCTTAACTGCATAACATTGCTGTCTGGTTTTGCTGCTCTCTTTCTCCTTAAGGGTTTGTGTGGAAATTAGGAGTTTGCAATGTTTTCTTTATCCACTTGTTCCTCCTTAGTCACAAGCACTTCCAAAAGAGTTGCAACAGGCTAGTTTAGGTCTCCATCTTTCAAACTTTTACATACCCCTAAATTCAATGCATATGGATAACTGCAGTGAGATCAATTAAACTAGTTCCATATGTAGAAATCTGTATGTGTACATGTACATTTCTTGAAGCATTATGTTGGCTAACTTTTCTGAATACAACAGTTCTGCATGCCAAAAAGGTTTGTTGTTTTGGGGTTTTTAATATATATATACATACAATGAAAATGACAGATACTGTAAAACCTCCAGTGTTTTAATATATATATATATATACATACAATGGAAATGACAGATACTGTAAAACCTCCAGTTGGGGTTCAGTGTGCTCCAGTAATTTTGTGGCTGTTTTTCTCACACAGACTTAATGATAGCTTGAAAGCACATTGCTATGAAAATGGCACTGAATTGTTTGCACTTATCATAGTTATTTTCTGGAAATAGTTTTTTACAGTTTCTTGCCAGAGATTAGGATCGTATGAGGAAAGGAGATTGATTACTCTGCTTGTCAAATGTGCACAGAAATGCACTTGCCATGATACAACAGTGAGTCACCTTTTAAGCTTGGCAAAAGTGATAAAACTAAAACTCAGGAAAAGCAGCATCTTAAATGTGAGCACATATGGGACTGCAAAAATCCTTTAGTAAGGAGCAATACTGGCTCACAGTTCTCTAAAGTCAATTTATGAGTGGGTCAGACTGAGAGTTCATGTCTGCCAGAAGGGACAGACTC